>NC_068932.1:27878787-28181818 GCF_023091745.1 Budorcas taxicolor
GTCTAGTACACAGTAAGTGCTCAAAAAGTGGTCCTTCCTCACAAAGGACATGCTGGTCTTCTACGAGAATTGAAGGGAAAAGTTAACTCTGCCCACAGAGGAGATGCACCTGCAGATTCTGGGACAGAAAATTGCTCCCTCAGCAATAGCCTCACCTCTGCCACCTCATCTCTAGAAGCCAGGTAAATTCTTACCTATTGGGAGGAAAATGTTACCCTTGAGAGTGAGTGCCCAATTCTCTCTCAGAGACACCTCTTCCTGTAGGCAGAAGCTGCGGTACTTCTGGCTAATCATCACATGGGAGACTTTCCTGTCAACATGGTCCACCATGCAGGTAGACCTCAGTGGTTAGATCCTAGGTGCATTATGTAGAAGCAAAGAGATCAGAGTTTGAGATACTGTGGAGAGAGTTTATTACTTTGTCTGAAAACCAGCAAGCACATAAAAAAAATTTATTGTCACTTCAATTTACTTAAGGTTTTACCACTTGAGAAACATTTCCTTAATTCAAACACCACCCTTCTTACATCACTGATAAGACATGCAGTCATATTAACGTCAATTCCCCTGACAGAGTTAACCTACTAAGTTATGACCCAGGTATAAAACTATACCCCAGTTCACCTCCCAACAACAGAGAGTTGCTTAGGAGATCTAGAGCAGCCAGAGGTAAGAGGGTAGAGGAAAGACAAATAAACAAGAGGTTGCAATTTTTCAAATGTCAATGAAATTCACATTCTTTATACAAAAATATGAGACCACTTGCCACTTGACAGTGTTGTATTTCATAAGTAGGTAATTAGATACCAACACTCCCAAGACACTTAAATCCTATTAAAATAGGGGGCATAAAGAGATGCTATCATGTATACTATCATGTAAGAATTGAATCGCCAGTCTATGTCTGACGCAGGATACAGCATGCTTGGGGCTGGTGCATGGGGATGACCCAGAGAGATGTTATGGGAAGGGAGGTGGGAGGGGGGTTCATGTTTGGGAACACATGTAAGAATTAAAGATTTTAAAATTAAAAAAATAAAAAACTAAAAAAAAAAAAAGAGAGAGAGAGAGAGATGAATTATAAACTTTGAATTCTAAACTGAACAGGAAAAGCACAATAACGAGCAAGTGGCAATTATTCTTTTTTTTTTTTTACAATAATTTTAAAAGTTTTTATTTGATAATACAAATATAAAAATACACAAGTATTAGTTGCACAATTTGAAGAACATATACACCAAAGAAATCTATATCCCTATCATGATGAATAAACTCAGTAGAATGTTTCTGCCTATACCTTCCCAGTCAATCCCTACCCAGAATACAGGCTACCACAGATCAAATTTTTATTTTTATTTTTTTTTAATTTGTTATCCATTTCATTTTTTTTATTTTTTTTTAAATCTTCAAATTCTTTAATGTAGTTTAGTTTCAGAATGTAAGATGAATTTTTTTTTAATTTTTTTAATTTTAAAATCTTAAATTCTTACATGCATTCCCAAACATGAACCCCCCTCCCACCTCCCTCCCCATAACATCTCTCTGGGTCATCCCCATGCACCAGCCCCAAGCATGCTGTATCCTGCGTCAGACATAGACTGGCGATTCGATTCTTACATGATAGTATACATGTTAGAATGCCATTCTCCCAAATCATCCCACCCTCTCCCCCTCCCTCTGAGTCCAAAAGTCCGCTATACACATCTGTGTCTTTTTTGCTGTCTTGCATACAGGGTCGTCATTGCCATCTTTCTAAATTCCATATATATGTGTTCGTATACTGTATTGGTGTTTTTCTTTCTGGCTTACTTCACTCTGTATAATCGGCTCCAGTTTCATCCATCTCATCAGAACTGATTCAAATGAATTCTTTTTAACGGCTGAGTAATACTCCATTGTGTATATGTACCAAAGCTTTCTTATCCATTCATCTGCTGATGGACATCTAGGTTGTTTCCATGTCCTGGCTATTATAAACAGTGCTGCGATGAACATTGGGGTACATGTGTCTCTTTCAATTCTGGTTTCCTCGGTGTGTATGCCCGCAGTGGGATTGCTGGGTCATAAGGTAGTTCTATTTGCAATTTTTTAAGGAATCTCCACACTGTTCTCCATAGTGGCTGTACTAGTTTGCATTCCCACCAACAGTGTAGGAGGGTTCCCTTTTCTCCACACCCTCTCCAGCATTTATTGCTTGCAGATTTTTGGATCGCAGCCATTCTGACTGGTGTGAAGTGGTACCTCATTGTGGTTTTGATTTGCATTTCTCTAATAATGAGTGATGTTGAGCATCTTTTCATGTGTTTGTTAGCCATCTGTATGTCTTCTTTGGAGAAATGTCTATTTAGTTCTTTGGCCCATTTTTTGATTGGGTTGTTTATTTTTCTGGAATTGAGCTGCATAAGTTGCTTGTATATTTTTGAGATTAGTTGTTTGTCAGTTGCTTCATTTGCTATTATTTTCTCCAATTCCAAAGGCTGTCTTTTCACCTTGCTTATATTTTTCTTTGTTGTGCAGAAGCTTTTAATTTTAATTAAATCCCATTTGTTCATTTTTGCTTTTATTTCCAGTATTCTGGGAGGTGGATCATAGAGGATCCTGCTGTGATTTATGTCTGAGAGTGTTTTGCCTATGTTCTCCTCTAGGAGTTTTATAGTTTCTGGTCTTACATTTAGATCCTTAATCCATTTTGAGTTTATTTTTGTGTGCAGTGTTAGAAAGTGATCTAGTTTCATTCTTTCACAAGTGGTTGACCAGTTTTCCCAGCACCACTTGTTAAAGAGCTTGTCTTTACTCCATTGTATATTCTTGCCTCCTTTGTCAAAGATAAGGTGTCCATATGTGTGTGGATTTATCTCTGGGCTTTCTATTTTGTTCCATTGATCTATATGTCTGTCTTTGTGCCAGTACCATACTGTTTTGATGACTGTGGCTTTGTAGTAGAGCCTGAAGTCAGGCAGGTTGATTCCTCCAGTTCCATTCTTCTTTCTCAAGATTGCTTTGGCAATTCGAGGTTTTTTGTATTTCCATACAAATCTTGAAATTATTTGTTCTAGTTCTGTGAAAAATATGGCTGGTAGCTTGATAGGGATTGCATTGAATTTGTAAATTGCTTTGGGTAGTATACTCATTTTCACTATATTGATTCTTCCAATCTATGAACATGGTATATTTCTCCATCTATTAGTGTCCTCTTTGATTTCTTTCATCAGTGTTTTATAGTTTTCTATATATAGGTCTTTAGTTTCTTTAGGTAGATATATTCCTAAGTATTTTATTCTTTTCGTTGCAATGGTGAATGGAATTGTTTCCTTAATTTCTTTTTCTACTTTCTCATTATTAGTGCATAGCAACGTGGAAGAAATGGACAAATTCTCAGAAAAGTACAATTTTCCAAAACTGAACCAGGAAGAAATAGAAAATCTTAACAGACCCATCACTAGCATGGAAATTGAAATTGTAATCAGAAATCTTCCAGCAAACAAAAGCCCAGGTCCAGACGGCTTCACAGCTGAATTCTACCAAAAATTTCAAGAAGAGCTAACACCTATCCTACTCAGACTCTTCCGGAAAATTGCAGAGGAAGGTAAACTTCCAAACTCATTCTATGAGGCCACCATCACCCTAACACCAAAACCTGACAAAGATGTCACAAAAAAAGAAAACTACAGGCCAATATCACTGATGAACATAGATGCAAAAATCCTTAACAAAATTCTAGCAATCAGAATCCAACAACACATTAAAAAGATCATACACCATGACCAAGTGGGCTTTATCCCTGGGATGCAAGGATTCTTCAATATCCACAAATCAATCAATGTAATTCACCACATTAACAAATTGAAAAATAAAAACCATATGATTATCTCAATAGATGCAGAGAAGGCCTTTGACAAAATTCAACATCCATTTATGATAAAAACTCTCCAGAAAGCAGGAATAGAAGGAACATACCTCAACATAATAAAAGCTATATATGACAAACCCACAGCAAACATTATCCTCAATGGTGAAAAATGGAAAGCATTTCCCCTAAAGTCAGGAACAAGACAAGGGTGCCCACTTTCACCACTACTATTCAACATAGTTCTGGAAGTTTTGGCTGCAGCAGTCAGAGCAGAAAAAGAAATAAAAGGAATCCAAATTGGAAAAGAAGAAGTAAAACTCTCACTGTTTGCAGATGACATGATCCTCTACATAGAAAACCCTAAAGACTCCACCAGAAAATTACTAGAGCTCATCAATGAATATAGTAAAGTTGCAGGATATAAAATCAACACACAGAAATCCCTTGCATTCCTATACAATTATTCTTAAAAGGAAAAAAAATGAAGAGGGAAAAATGAAATGAAGAGACAAGAGAAATGCCTCCCTAAGGATAATGCTCTGACTTTTAATCATAAGTATCAGAACAATCTGAGTGCACAAACTGGATCACAGATGACACTGCCTGTTTTCAACGACCAACATAAAATGCTCTTTTTGATGGTGAGACTCAAGTGATTTGAGGTGGAATTAATGTCCATAGTTAGTTGCTTTGGTGTCCATTTTGCTTGGGTTTGAATACTAGAATAAGATTTCCTAGACATGGGACAACAGGCAAGTCAACTGAACTTTTCAAATTTCATCTTCCACCTCTCTAAAACTGAAATAATATTAGCAATTAACCCAAAAGGTTTTCTGAGGAGCAAAGAAGATAGTATATGTAGAGTACTTACATAACTTCCTGCATCATATTTATTATTCTATTACTATTACTGCTGTCGACATTATTATATCATCATCATCATCATCACCACCACTTAAACACAGAAACTGGAGGAGTCATGAAAGGTGTTCAATGGAAAGGTATGGCAAAGCACCATAATCTACTCTGCATTTCCCTAGATCACTATCATCTAGGAGCTGGTCAATTAATAAAACTTGGGCATCCAAGAAAGGTCTGGGACTATTTAAAGTGATAAGAGGCTATAGAATTTGCAGCCAGAGAACTCTCAGTGGAGATGCTGCCCCAAATAGAACCCCTCAGTGAACCAAATAACCCTAGGGCATCATTTAAGTCTTCACCAACAACTGATCTAGAGTCCCTGACCCCAAACAGCCCACCCAGATGGTCGAAGACTTGGGTTAAAATCCTCAGCAGGGGAAACAAAGGCTCTATGAATAAATGAATCATCAGACCACACAGGGCAGGCAGCTGCAGGCTTTCATGAGCATTAATTTTGCTTAATATTATACATTTAAATGGCTGCAAATACATACAAGTATAACAAATAGAAAAGCACAAAGTAATCATTAGGGTTATAATGTGTGTGTGAGTATGGGATCAAAATAGGCACATTGCAAATAAAGTACAATATAAATGCTAAATACCTCACCATTTGCTACTACAATAATGTGTCATGTGGCTGGAGTTCTTAAGTACTTTATGTTCTCTGCTGGTATGAAGTCATTAATCCCATTTATACCATTAATGAGGAAATCCTGGGTCCAAATTAGGAGCCCGAGGAAAAAAAAACTGAAATGAAAGACAAATAATGGTTCATTTTTCTCTAAAGCTCTAATGATTCCTTGCTAAATAACACATATTTCCCTGAACCCTGTTTTAACCACTGCGCAATACACCCTGAAAAGAACTGATTATTACCACAATATTAATTATTTTTAGTTGGATGCCCCACACATTGCCACTACCCAGAATGAACCTGGGTCCTTCAAAAGCCTCCTTTAACACATTCACATTTCAATCACTCTTTCTATACAAGTTGAATCAGCAATTTTCCAAGTGTCAGTGAAACAGGATAGGCAGGGAGAGCTTCCCCTCTGCAAGAGTTACCCATTTTTAAATAGTGGCTCTTTCATCACAGGACAGAGTCTTCATGGTGAAGGGAATGAGCTCTGGACCCAGACAGGCCTGGTTTGAACTTCAGCTCCATCTCAGGGTGAAAACCCTTTGGGTAGGTTACTTAACATATTTGAGTCTAAGAGTCTTCATATTTAAAGTGGACATGATACTACTATCTACTTTTAGGGTTACTGGCCAGAGTATTTATTTTTTATTAACAACTGAATGAATTCAGAAGGAGAGGGGGAAAAAGTAGAATGTAAAGAAAGAAAAGAAAAATCCAGGCACATCTTTAAATAAAAGACCTAAAATAGGATAGTCAGAAAGAATCCTTCCCATAATCTGAGATCTCCTTGAATCTAACTGAAAATCTCTCAAATAAGGAAACTGTGAATTTGAAAGAGATAGAAACCACCTTCTAGAGTCCTGAACCACAAAGGCAATCAGGGTAACATTAATCTACTCTTTAATTGATGTTGATATATTTATTGGTGCTGATGGTATTTGTTGTGTGTGTGTGTTAAAAAACATTAACCTCCCCAGAGAAAGGACTGAAGACGTGGAACCTTGACTGTTCTTTCCAAGCAGAGAAAGTCTTAGGTTGGGAGGACTTCAGAGAAAGTCTTTGTCCTTTTCGTGCAATTACAAGGTGTAATTACTGAGGAATTTACAACAAAGGAGCCTAATACAACTTAAAGTGAAAGTGAAAGTGAAGTCGTGTCCAACTCTGTGACCGCATGGACTATAGACCGCCAGGCTCCTCCATCCATGGAATTTTCTAGGCAAGAATACTGGAGTGGGTTGCCATTTCCTTCTCCAGGGGATCTTCCCAACCCAGGGATCAAACCCGGGTCTCCCACATTGTGGGCAGACGCTTTACTGTCTGAGCCACCAGGGAATCCCCCAAAAATATGGAACACTTCACGAATTTGCATGTCATCCTTGTGCAGGGGCCATGCTAATCTTCTCTGTATCATTCCAATTTTAGTATATGTGCTGCCAAAGCGAGCACAATACAACTTAAGTGACTTTTATTCACCACTATGACCACACATATCCTGAGAACCATTAGAAAAATTATCTCACTTCTACTTGGGTCTGTGGAGATCCCTTCTCATTAGGTAGCTAGTTTTAGAGGCAACTCTTCTCTCCATAGAAATGAAATGGGACAACTAATTTGGTGCCCAGAGAGTTGCTTGGACCCCATAAATCTATACTTCAGTAAGAGCAGAACAATGCTAAGATGCCACCCAGATCTCCCCTTAATGAAGACTGTGTTGTCCAACTGCTATCAGCAGAGGGACTCTTCAGTAATTCCTTAAGTGGGAGACACTTGCTCCACTCAAGCCATGCCCCTTTCAAGGTGGCCTATATCCAAGAACTTGCCGGTGCATCTCAGTCCCTTGGATGACTCTGAAGGACCACTTTAACTCTAGTGTTCCCCATGGGTTTAGCCAGGCTACCTCAGCTCAGTTTCTACCTAATTCTGTGTCTTCCTCTTTTTTCCAAAGGTGGTGATTACAAATGCACTTCCATGTAAATATCTTGGACATCAAACCTTTTATCAGAGTCCATCTCCAGAAGAACCCAACCTACTACAGGGACCATATATTTATTTTTCAAATAAGGACAGTTTAAAGAGAAATGTGTTGCTAACAATTTTGCTGGGACAATGGACTTCAACTAATATCAATCTTGGCAAAGAGAAAATTTTTATAGTAACCCCAAGTTGTTATTGTTCAGTGGCTAAGTAGTGTCCAATTCTTTGTAACTCCATGGACTGTAGCACACCAAACTCTTCTGTCTATGGGGTTTTTCCAGGCAAGAATACTGGAGTGGGTTGCCATTTCCATCCAAGGGAGCTCTCTGGCCCAGGGATTGAATTCGTGTCTCCTGCATTGTCAGGCAGATTCTTTCACTGAATGACCCAGAAAGCCCAACACCAAGTTATGATACCTGAAGCAGGAAATAAATTTAGTTAGGGTTTCATACTGTGGAAACCCACATAGGGAGCATAATAGAAACTCTTCATTAATTAATTTTTGCCTTTGAAACCAATCTTAAGTCTTGTCTTTTAAAAATTTTACATCTTTAAAAAAGTTAATATGTTCACTGCAAAATTTTAAACTATGCAGAAAAGTAAAAAATTAAGCAGAAGAAAGTACTCAAAATAGCCTTTTCCAACCAAGAGGAAAATATCATTATTATGGTTTGATGAAAATTATTCTAGCTATGTTCAGAAGGAATATATGGATAGATGAATGAATGCATGTGTAGATAGATTGAACAATTTTATAACAATAGGAGCACATAATATATATATATATATATTATGTGTATATATATTATATAATATAGTCTTGGTATATATATATTATGTATATATGTATAATATACATAGAGCATATACATATAGAATATAACATATACATATACATATAACATACATATAATATACATATAGCCTTGGTGTATATATATATATAATGTATATATATACATACTATATTAATATAACACATTATATTATGTATGTATATATACATACACACATAATATATTATGTATAATATATGTATACATAATATATGTATAAACATGTATATATATTATGCACATAATATATATAAACATTATACACATTTTATAATTCATATATATATATAAACATATAAAGCTTTACTTGTAATGTGAAATTAAAGGAAATTGCAAATTTCAAATAGAGGCTTCTTCATAGGAAGATGAATTCCTCTTCTCCCAATCTCCTGGGTATGGCAAAGCTGGAGACGCAAGCCCACTTTGTCATGCCTTTGGGCGTCAGGATGACTTAAAGAGAGGTCTGCTTTTAGCTAGAAGGAGGCAGGTAGCCTTGGTGTTGCCACTGAAAGATTATCAAAGATGTCCCCTGCCCCAAACAAACCTACTGCAAGATCTGGAATTTCTACCTTTGGTCACTTATGGGGGAAATGTTCCTCCAAGCAGGTTGTTTCAGACAGGTTTGATGCAGTCAGCAAAGCACTCCACTCAGAGCAAGGGACTCAGTCCTTCTCTGGGCCTACAACAGCCTGAATATCTCTTAAGCATTTTGAACCTAGTGTTTCATCTTCTTCTGAAGGTTGTTGAGAAAGTCAGAGGAGAGACTATATAAGAAAAGTTTCATAGCTCATAAAGCATCACATTAATGCAGAGTATGGGTAAAAGAGTCATATCTGAGTACAATGACATGTCCTGTTTTGCCTGGGACGGTTCCAGTGTATTCCTATTGTCCAAGCATAATTAACAAAAGCTACCTATTTAACTTTCAAATGTACCATTAAGTCACTGTCTATTGAGAAATCTTGCCAAATTAGGCAGTAGTTTAAAAAGAGCAAATGTATGGTCATAGTTGTATGCATTATATCTCTGTGACATTGGCCAAGTTATTTATATTTTGGGAGCCTCAGTTTTCATATCTTTAAAATGGGGGATACAAGTACAATGTTCCTCATAGAATTATAATGAATATTAAGTGAGACTCCCTATAAAAAGATTGTAGCACAGGATCTGACCCATCTTAAGAACTCTCTGTCTCTTTCAGTCTCTCTCTCTTTTTTTTTTTTTTGTCTCTTTCTGTCTATAGTCATATATATATATATATATATATATATATATATATATGAATAAAAATACAAAATAAGTTTTCAAGATTGGGGAAGTCATGGAAAACACTGGGACACTTTCTGGACTGAACAGGGTTAAATGGACAGGACATCCCTAAAGTTGGCATTGTGTCAATCTTGCAGGGAAACGGGGCTTCTAATCCCTACAGCTCTTATTGTCTTGTAGGGTTAGCAACTCTGGAGGAGTTTGTGGTGCAGGATGCTCTGGCACTTTTCAAGCTTTTTACTGCCTCAGATCAAAAAGGTCTGAGTGTGAAACTACTATCCAGAAACATCTGTCTCTCTAAATGGCAAGAAGGTTGGGTTCTCCAGGGGATATTTGTTTGTCATTTTCCTCCAAGTAAATATAACTCACAGAGTTTGCAGAAAACTTGTAGCCCTGGGGACTTGCTTAACCTCCATGAATTTGCAGCAAATAGTCCCCAGGGCAGGAAGTCTGCTGTGTGAAGGGCACTGGTGCTGTACACATGACTATGTGCTCGGTCGTTCAGTTGTGTCTGACTCTTTCACAACCCCATGGACTGTAGCTCACAAGGCTCCTCTGTCCATGGGATTTCCCAGGCAAGAACACTAGTGAGGGTTGTCATTTCCTTCTGCAGAGAATCTTCCTGACCCAAGGATCGAACCCAGGTATCCTGCATTACAGGTGGACACTTTACCATCTTAGCTACCAGGGAAGATCACAGAATTGAAGAGGAGAGGGATAAATCCCCTCTGCCACCTTCTACATTTTTTTAATTATTCATTTTTATATTATACTGGCTTCTCTCATCCCTGACTTAGCTTCACTTTAGGGAAAAAGGAGTACTGCCTCATTGTATTTTAGGGGCCAGTTACTTTAAACAAATAATTCAAGGAACACCAATATTTGCCCCAGGAGAAGTTTTTCTATGTTCTATGTCTTCAGAACCAGGGGTTTCCCAGGAGGTGCAAATTGATCACTAAAGTATTTCTAGGTCTTCAACCTAGAAGTGGGTAGAATAACAACCGAGAGGTGCTCATGTCAGAGTCCCTTGAACCTGTGAATATATTAAACTCCCTGGCAAAGAGAAATTAAGGTTGCAAATGGATTAAGTTCACTAATGCCAGTGAAGTTTCTCAGTCGTGTCCAACTCTTTGCAATCCCACGGACTGTAGCTTACCAGGCTCCTCCATGGAATTGTCCAGTCAAGAGTAATGGAGTGAGTTGCCATTTCCCTCTCCAGGGGATCTTCCCAACCCAGGGATCAAACACAGGTCTCCTGCATTGTAGGCAGACACTTTACCATCTGAGCTATGGAATTGAGATGGGGACATTATCCTGGACTATCCAGGTGGACTTCATGTAATCATGAGGGTCCTTAAATATGGAGAAGGTTGAGAGTGTTTCTCTGTTTCTCAAAGTGTAGCCTGCGAACCATCAGCATAAAAACCACTTGGAGAATTATTTTCAATGATAATTCTTTCTCTGTTTCTCCTACCCAAGACTGGTCTGAGTTAGAGCCTCAGAACTCCTTTTAAAAGTAAACATCCCACTTAGTCTGTTAAATATTCTTATCGTTCACATGTGTAGGCACAGTATAACTATATGGGTTGATAGATATGTTAATCTACTTGATTGTGGTAATCATTTCATAAAATATACATATATAAAAATGCCACTTTGTATACCATAAAAATATACTACTTCTATTTCCCAGTTCTGCCAATTAAAGTGAAAAAAATGTGGGAAAGGGAGGCAAAAGTGTTAGAGTGATGTTACATGAGAATGACTGGGTTGCCCATTGTTAGCTTTGAAAATCAAAGGGGCCACAAGCCAGGGGATATGGGCAGCCTCTAAAAGCTTTGAGAAATGGACTCTCTACCAAAACTTCCACAGGGAATGTAGTCCTGCCAACACACTGACTTTAGCCCAACAAGACTAGTTTTGGATTCTGATCTTTAAAATTATTAGGTAATAAATCTGTGTTGCTTAAAGCCATAATGTTATGGCATTTCTTTTTTACAGCAGCAATAAAAATGAACTAATACAAGCCCCTGGGTGCCTAGAACTTTCATAGAGGCATCAAGGACTCAGTAGCTAAGAACAAGCTCTGGAAGGATACTGCCCAGGGTTGAATCCCAATGTTCCTAATTATTTGCTGTGGCTCTGGGAGAAGCATCTCAATTTTCTGAGCCTCAATTTCCTCTTCTCTAAAATAGGGATAATAACAGTACTTCTATCATGGCGTTTCTGGGAATATTTAAGTGAAAGGATATATAAAAATCTATTTATTACACTACCTCTTTTAAGGACTGAATATATTTTAGGTATTTGGAAAAATAAAGCTTTCAATTCATGTATGGGACTCCCAATCACAGGTAACTTGTCAAATAAGCAATTAAGAAGATTGGCAAAATATTTTAAAAGAATTGGAATAATATCTGGAAATAGATAAAGGAGTTATCACATGGTTTTAGGTAGACTCTCTCGAGCAAATGGAAGACTTTCCTATGGAATTGTCTCACTTCACTACACCTGAACCAAACATATTGAATGTGTTACACAGTACTGTGCTGATTATTTTGTATCAGAGGATACACATCTTGTTAAAATGTAATTAACATGGAGTTTTTTGAGGTTGCAGGCAAGTGACCATTAAGCTCTTGGAGCTAGGTAGTACTGAATCGTCTCCTTTCCACAAGGAGTGTTGGGCATGGGGAACAGTCCATCAACATAATGACATCTTAGTTTTGAGTTCTCCTGGCTCACTGCTGTCAAAGCCTAATTGGAGACCTGGGATTGCTACTGGAGAACAACTGTCTCTGCCTGGTAGCACAAAGTAGGAAACAGAAGGATTCTCCTGAAGGCAGTTGAAAGGACTAATGTCCTTAAGTGGACTCCAGTATGTATGAAAGTTCATTGTCCTCAGCTGGCATATTTTGTCTTCTTTTGGGTTGAGCTGTGTAGTAAAGCCCGGAGGATTGTCATCAATACTTTCCTACTTGCAAAGTAGAAATAATAAAGACTGCTTTGACAAGGATCCTACCAGGCTCCAGATTTTTAACACCTGGATTTACACACTTATAAATATTTGTTTAATATCTGGCTTCCATTAGGCAGGAGATCAGAGACTACACTTGCTTCATTCATTGCTGAATCCTTGTCCTGAGTAGTATTTGGCATTCAACAGGGACTCAATAAATATTTGCAAAAGTGAACACTATTAGATAATACATAATGTGAGTAAAGCAGAAAGAAACACAAATAAAAGTTTATTGACCTTGACACTGGATTTTAAATAGAGTCCAAATGTTCACCAAAGAGAATATTGGGAAATCTGAATTTTCATCCTAGCCTTGACACTGACCAGAGTTACAACTTTAGTTATTACATTTCTCTGACCCTCAAATTTCTTACTATAAATATTATACAGAGTAGGTGATTACTGAAATCCCTGATAGAACTAACCTCATAGACCCAAGGATGATGCCTCCCCAAACTATTATATTTCATTGATCAAAATTCTGATGCACAATGGTTGCTCTAGAGTTATAGAATAGGCTTATAAATCCTGACACTTGACTATTTATTTCCTCCCTCCTTCCCTTATTTCCGTTCTTTCATGTATTTATAGTTATTAAATGTTTGCTCTGTATGCTGCATTGCAGGCATATTCTTTACCATCCGAATCACCAAGAAAGCCCTATGTACTTGCCATAAGGAAATTTAAAAACAGATTGTATACCTGTCTCGAACTAGGCACGCATATTTTGATTGAAGTCTCTATATTTGATAAGATTCAAATTCTATCCATGTGTTCATTTCATTAAGTGGTTTAAAAAGCTATTTTTTGACCTTGATGCATTATGGAAATGACAGAGACTAATACACCTTGAAGAATAATCTTCTGGAAATCAGAACTTTGATCTCAATAATGTTGCCAAACACACACTGGAGAAAGGACTCCATATACCCCGTTATCTAAGACTTTTGCGCTTCTTTTGTGCTTGAGTTTACTTTCCTGATAAATTTCTTTGCCTTCAACTATAAGTCAATACTTTCTATAGCAGACTGACTTCCATGATGCAAAACAATATCCAACCGCATATTACTGCTTCCCCTCACTATTTGTAGATATCATAGCCTATTCTCTGGTTTTCAGTCATTAACACAACAGTGATCAAATAGAAAGACCTCAGGCAGAGACCTGACAAGAGCAAGGAAACAGATGATTGTTGGAACTCATTTGAGATATAATAGTATTTCAGCATACTGTACATTTTTGACCTTAAGCAAGGGAAAGCTGATGACTTTAATAGACTTCTCTTTGTAAACCTTTTTCTTTCTGCTTCAAAAATGCTGACTTTTTTAGCCCTTCCTTTCCTACAATTGCTTTCAAAAGCATACTTCTAAGTTTCCAAGCCAGAGTTCACCTCAATAATGCCTCGGTTAATTGTACAGGTACTCACACTTGATGGGAAGCCAAAGGCTCTCTTTGACAGGATGAAATATAGCCCTGGAATGCCTGTCCTCTCTTTCTTCCACAGAAACCACTCTACAAAGATGAGAAAGTGCTTCTAAGGTTCCAATTCTTTCAAAAGTAACCCAATAATTATATCTTACACTATCTCACCAAGAATTGAGACATTTCTGTTAATATAGATCTGGATTCAAATACCAAGGCTCAGTTTCCCTTTCTTTCAACATGATTGATAATAGCATCATTGAGATAATAGAGATCCTGAGATCCTAGTATGTAACATGTACTTTGTAAACAATAGTAATGGATATGTACTTGTTGAATCTGTTACTGTTGAGGGGGCAAGGAAGCCTTCGGTTTTTGGCTGAAGGCAGTAACCAGATCAATCACAGAGGAAATTCTGCAGTTTGAGATATGATAGGGGCTGCCGTCTTGGGTACCCTCCCTAATGTTATTGTCAGCCTGATTTCTTATATTCCTAGCATCTCTTAACTTCTTACAACTCCTGCATGTACTTTCACACTCCTTTCCTCCATAATGATTATTACTCAGTGCACTCTCTCCCTCTCTCTCAGTATTTCTCATCTATTCTAATCTCCAGCAAGGTAAAATATGAAATATGGCTTTCTCCCTCATGAACCAGGGTAGAAATAGAAGTCCAGCTAACATAACTCTAAAAGAACCCTAGATGTCATCTGTTACTCAAAGGGCTTAGCTATTAGAAATTCTTCCCTAGGAAAGCCTTTCTGGCAGTGTTAGATGGGAAAAAAAAAGGGGGGGGGGACATGGACATCTGGGTGCTAAATCAAGATGTCAATCCTGACCTTTGGGGATCAGAGACTTCAAAGCTCTCTCTGCCTTCACAAGTGAAGCAAACATTTTTTATAAATTGAAGCCTCAAGGAAGGGAGGAAGGTTTGTGGATAGGTGCAGGGCAAGAGGTCAAAGGCATTCAGTCAGCTGTCCATCCTCTCCTTCAAGCTACCATCACATAATTATGTGAGTTTAAAATACTGATTAGACTGTGGTTTTGGTTATTTATTCATAAGCTTTTTAGCAAATTAAATTTACATTGCAGATTATTATTTTTTTAATGCATTATTGCTAGAAGTCTTCCAGGAAGTTTTGGGAAAAAGCTAGACAGTCATACAAAGTATTCCAGCATAGTCTTCTTGTTGTCACCTGAAGACATTATGTGATTTTCTACCAATCCTCAAAGCACATTCAGGGGGACAACACAGATGAAAGCCTTTCACCTCAAGTAACTTCACTTGCCAAAACTGCCCCACAGAATAACAGAAACACCAAAGTCTTTTCCTATTATGTGAGGTACAAAATCAAAACTCCAAAGTCAACATTTACTTATTATTTTACTCCTATGATCTACCAGGTTTTAGGAGGGAGCCCCATATTCAGTATTACATCCACCTCAATGCACCACATGCTGATAAACACAAAGTAGAAACAGTAAGGGCAGGGGAATTGATTTCCCACAGCAGGAATAATGATTACTTCTTAAATGCTTCATAAATAAAACTGTGTTAATGACCTTATCTGACTACCTGGTTTATTATTTTTTTTTAATCAAGATTATGTGAGTCTCCACCTTTTCAAACTTTTAATGGTTCCCTGTTACCTGAAAATTCTAAGCAAATGCCATTCTTGACCTGATGCCAATTTACCTTCTCGAAATTAGTTCTCCTTGCTCCTCAGTAAGTATTCTATATCCCAATTAAACAAGACTTCTACCTGTGTGGGAAGTTTTCTGACCCCTCCACCTTTTTTTTTTTTTTTTTTCCTTCAGATTTTCCTATCCAAGGATGACATTTAAAGAGGATATCCCAACTACTAGTGACCATCTCAGATACTTCCTTTTCCACGAATGCTTTCTGCCTAAATCTTTCGCAAACATATGAAAATTTTCCTTCTTTTTTACTTCCATAACATTATCACTCTGTATATTTTGAGAAAACTATTTCCTCCTAAAATTTAATAATAGGAGAAAAGGCAAATGGTTGTCTGAGAAGGCCTTACAAATAGCTGAAAAAAGAAGAGAAATGAAGGCAAAGGGAAAAAGGAAAGATATATTCATCTGAATGCAGAGTACAAAACAATGGCAAGAAGAGAGATGAAAGCCTTCCTAAGTGATCAGTGCAAAAAAAAAAAAAAAAGGAGGAAAACAATAGAATGGGAAAGACTAGTGATCTCTTCAAGAAAATTAGAGATACCAAGGGAACATTTCATGCAAAGATGGGCTCGATAAAGGACAGAAATGGCATGGACCTAACAGAAGCATAAGATATCAAGAAGAGGTGGCAAGAATACACCGAAGGACTATACATAAAAGATCTTCATGACCCAGATAATCACAATGGTGTGATCACTCAACTAGAGCCAGACATCTGGGAATGCAAAGTCAAATGAGTCTTAGGAAGCATCATTAGAAACAAAGCTAGTGGAGGTGATGGAATTCCAGGTGAGCTATTTCAAATCCTAAAAGATGGTGGATGGTGTTAAAGTGCTGCCCTCAATATGCCAGCAGATTTGGAAAACTGAGCAGCAGCCACAGGACTAGAAAACTTTAGTTTTCATACAATCCCAAAGAAAGGCAATGCCAAAGAATGGTCAAGCTACAGCAAATTGCACTCATCTCACACACTAGCAAAGTAATGCTCAAAATTCTCCAAGCCAGGCTTCAGCAGTATGTGAATCAAGAATGTCTAGATGTTAAAGCTGGATTTAGAAAAAGCAGAAGAACCAGAGATCAAACTGGCAACATCCACTGGACCATAGAAAAAGCATGAGAGTTTCAAAAAATCATCTACTTCTGCTTTATTGACTACGCCAAAGCCTTTGACTGTGTGGATCACAACAACCTGTGGAAAACTCTTTAAGAGATGGAAATACCAGACCACTTGATCTGCCTCCTGAGAAATCTGTATGCAAGTCAAGGAGCAACAGAACCAGACATAGAAAAACAGACTGTCTCCAGATTGGGAAAGTAGTACATCAAGGCTGTACGTTGTCATCCTGCTTATTTAACTTATATGCAGAATACATCATGTGAAATGTTGGGCTGGATGAAGCACAAGCTGGAATCAAGATTGCTGGTAGAAGTATCAATAACCTCAGATATGCAGATGACACCATCCTTAAGACAGAAAATAAAGAGGAACTAAAGATCTTCTTGATGAAAGTGAAAGAGGAGAGTGAAAATGTTGGGTTAAAACTCAACACGCAAAAAACTAAGATCATGGCATCCAGTTCCATCACTTCATGGCAGATAGATGGGGAAACAGTGGAAACAGTGGCTTACTTTATTTTGGGGGGCTCCAAAATCACTGCAGATGGTGACTGCAGACATGAAATTAAAAGATGCTTACTCCTTGGAAGAATAGCCATGACCAATCTAAACAGCATATTAAAAAGCAGAGACACTACTTTGCCAACAACAGTCCATCTAGTCAAGGCTATGGTTTTTCCAGTAGTTACGTATGGATATGAGAGTTGGACTATGAAGACAGCTAAGCACCGAGGAAATGATGCTTTTAAACTGTGATGTTGGAGAAGAATCTCGAGAGTTCCTTGGACAGCAAAGAGATCCAATCAGTCAATCCTAAAGAAATCAGTCCCTAAAATTCCTAGAAGGACTGATGCTGAAGCTGAAGCTCCAATACTTTGGCCACCTGATGTGAAGAACTGTCTTCTTAGAAAAGAACCTGATGCTGGGAAAGACTAAAGGTGGGGACAGAGGATGAGATGATTGGATAGTATCACCGACTCAATGGACATGGGTTTGAGCAAGCTCTGGGAGTTGGTGATAGACAGAGAAGCCTGGTGTGCTGCAGTCCATTGGGTCACAAAGAGTCAGATACAACTGAGTGACTGAAGTGAACTGAATACTTATTATAATATTGACCTACTATTTTAATTCTGTGCTTTCTATAAGTTTCTTGACAGTTGGGGTTGATCTTAAATATCTTTGTCATACAATGCCAAGCAGAGTGCTATGCCTTGCTCACAGTGGATATAGAGTATATATCTTGTAGAATTGACTGAATTTAAAAGTAGGAATACATAGCTGAGATTCCAAACAGAGTTTATGAATATGGAAATTACTGAAGTATAATAATATCCAATATGCTCCAGTGCCCCAAAAATGCTAAATTGTATTAAATGGTGGTTTAAATTTAACATGACAAGCGCGAGTAACAAAAGTTCAGCCGGCTTCTAAATACATCCAGTTTGCTCTAGATTCCTTGATTCTAGGGGGAATTATAAATTAGGAAAGAATAGAGGCTACAAATTAAAAAAAAAAAAAAAAAGAAGAATTCTATAAGGATCTAAGTCAATAAAAACCAGTTAAGCAAAGAGTGATCTGTAGCACAGGGAGTATAACTCCAAATTGGCACCTGCCAAGAGCATATGCCAGTGACTGAAAGACAACAAGGGTGATTGCCATCCACCTCTGTGGAGATTGAGCTCTGTGCTGCTGCAGCTGCTAACCTTCAACACCCACTGAGGGGAATTCAGAGTGGAGAGTGAGGCACTCTGTGCTTCAGGGAAACTGGTGGAGTAGGTCTTTGGATAGATATTTTCAGGAACTGATTTCATGATCCCAATCATTGCATTTCCTCATATTTAGGAAAGCACCAAATTCCTTCATGATGACATCAGCTCCTCGTGACTAGCAGAAAACCTTCTGTATAACAAATGCTTGATTGCATTAAACTTTCCCTTCACCAAAATCTTTTTTGTTGACCTTCCCCCAAGACATCTTTGGAGTAGTCTCTTAGAACTATTTGAAGTACTATCTCCCAGGCTGTAGTCCTCATTTTGCCCCAAATAAAACTTAACTCTCAAAGCTCACATTGTACATCTTTTTTAGTTGACAGGGAGGATTTTTTAAAAATTGTGAATTGTGGTTGAAGTAACTGGATGCGTATTTAAAATCCAATAAATTTGGATGTATATGTCATACCAGAATGTATCACAAATGATCCAAGGTTTAAATGTAAATAATGAAGCCTAGATATTACTAGTAACAAAACATGAGATGGTATTTATAATTATTTTTAATCTCAGTTTCATAAAAAAGTATGAACTTCTGAATTTTCTGTCATATTTAGAAAAGTCTGCTTAATTATAACAAAAATAAAAGTAAGCTTAAATATCAGAAACTGCCACAGACAAAGAAGAATGAACAGCAAATTGGAAGCAAAATTAAAACTGATATTTCAAACAAAGAGCCAATTTTCCTGATACAGAATGACCTTTATAAGAAAAATACCAAATATTTTTAAAAATAAAAAAATATTAAAAATATTTAAATTTTAATTAAATATAACAACTAAAATTCAACAAAATAGGAATTAGAATGGCATTAAACATGTTAAAATATTTCACACATGATAAAATAAATGCAATATAAAATTATACTAACACTATTTTTCATTTATAAGACAGTCAAACTTAAAAAAAGTCATGTATTGTCAAGGCAAGGATTGAATAATCTTTTACATTGCGGGAGAAGTATACATCTGTACAATTCTATATAACATGTTATATAATCAAACATGCATCAGAATTAAAATGCACATACTATTTTGTAGAAAATTAACTTTTATGAGTTTAGCCAAAAGATTCCGTCTAAAAGATATTAGTGGAAAGCTATTTACTGTTTTGTCATTAGTAAAAAAAAAAAAAAAAGACTGATTAAAAACAAATGTCAATTCATAGTGAACTAAGTAAATAAATATTACATTTAAAAACAATATGCATAATAAGAATGAGTAATCAGTCCATGAACTGATATGGAATAATTTCCAAGATTTACTGTTAAATGAAAAATAAGTGCAAAGCAATGTTTATTTGAGCAACATGAGAGAAAATAATATACATCTAATTTTGGTTTATTTACAAAATGTTTCTGAAAAGATACAACGAAACTGATAAAAGTAGTTGTCTCTGGGAAGGAAACTGGCTGTTGAAAGTCAAGAGTAAGAAAGAGAAATTCAAAAACAAACAAACAAAAAATAAATAATGGAGAAAGGATAGTGTGTCCTTTTAATAGGATGCTAAATAAAAATATATATCCAATGGCCATTAAAAGAATAAGAATGGAACATTCTGAACAACTCAGTGCCTACAAATTTGATAACAGATGAAATAAATTTATACCTTGAAAGAATTAAAAAACTCACAAAAGGAAAAATGGATAATCTAAATAAGTCTATTAATATTAAATATTTTTAATCAATAAATAATAATCTCTCACTAAAAGAAAGTAACAGGCACAAATGATTTCATTGGTGAATTATACAAACATTAAATAAGAAACACTTAAGAAATTCCCTACAGTCTCTTTCAAAAAATACAAGCAGAAAGGAATATTTCCTAACTCATTCTATGATGCCAGCATTATTCTAATAAGAAAACAGATTAAGACATTACAAGAATGAAAAATTACATACCAGTATCTCTTAAGCATGTATGCCAAAATCTCAACAAAATACTGTCAAATGGCATCTAATAGTGTATTAAAATAATTATGCATGATGATCAATAGTGCCTTATTCCAGGTATACAAAACTTATTCAAACTTCTAACACAATTTAATCATCACTTCAACTGGCTGAAGAAGAAAAATATAATGATATTATGTGATGCAGAAAACAGTTTGACGGTTTATGCATTCATGATAAAAACATTCAACAAGGTGACAATAGAGGGAAATTTCCTCAATTTGTTCAGTTCAGATCAGTTCAGTCGCTCAGTCGTGTCCAACTCTTTGCGATCCCATGAACTGCAGCACACCAGGCCTCCCTGTCCATCACCAACTCCTGGAGTTCACCCAAACCCACGTCCATAGAGTCAGTGATGCCATCCAGCCATCTCATCCTCTGTCGTCCCCTTTTCCTCCTGCCCCCAACACGTCCCAGGATCAGAATCTTTTCCAATGAGTCAACCCTTCACATGAGGTGGCCAAAGTATTGGAGTTTCAGCTTTATCATCATTCCTTCCAAAGAACATCCAGGACTGATCTTCTTCAGAATGGACTGGTTGGATCTCCTTGCAGTCCAAGGGACTTTCAAGAGTCTTCTCCAACACCACAGTTCAAAAGCATCAATTCTTCGGTGCTCAGCTATCTCACAGTCCAACACTCACATCCATACATGACTACTAGAAAAAACATAGCCTTGACCACATGGACCTTTGTTGGCAAAGTAATGTCTCTGCTTTTCAATAGGCCATCTAGGTTGGTCATAACTTTCCTTCCAAGGAGTAAGTGACTTTTAATTTCATGGCTGCACTCACCATCTGCAGTGATTTCAGAGCCCCAAAAAATAAAGTCTGACACTGTTTCCCATGAAGTGATGGGACTAGATATCATGATCTTTGTTTTCTGAATGTTGAGCTTTAAGCCAACTTTTTCACTCTCCTCTTTCACTTTCATCAAGAGGCTTTTTAGTTCCTATTCACTTTCTGCCATAAAGATGGTGTCATCTGCATATATGAAGTTATTGATATTTCTCCCGGCAATCTTGATTCTAGCTTGTGCTTCTTCCAGCCCAGCGATTCTCATGATGTACTCTGCATAGAAGTTAAATAAGCAGGGTGACAATATACTGCCTTGACGTACTCCTTTTCCTATTTGGACCCAGTCTGTCGTTCCATGTCCAGTTCTAACTGTTGCTTCCTGACCTGCCTATAGGTTTCTCAAGAGGCAGGTCAGGTGGTCTGGTATTCCCATCTCTTTCAGAATTTTCCACAGTTTATTGTGATCCACACAGTCAAAGGCTTTCACATAGTCATTAAAGCAGAAATAGATGTTTTTCTGGAACTCTCTTGCTTTTTCCATGATCCAGTGGATGTTGGCAATTTGATCTCTGGTTCCTCTGCCTTTTCTAAAAACAGCTTGAACATCTGGAAGTTCATGGTTCACATATTGCTGAAGCCTGTCTTGGAGAATTTTGAGCATTACTTTACTAGTATGTGAGATGAGTGCAATTATGCAGTAGTTTGAGCATTCTTTGGCATTGCCTTTCTTTGGGATTGGAATGAAAACTGACCTTTTCCAGTCCTGTGGCCATGGCTGAGTTTTCCAAATTTGCTGGCATATTGAGTGCAACACTTTCACAGCATCATCTTTCAGGATTTGAAATAGCTCAATCGGAATTCCATCACCTCCACTAGCTTTGTTCGTAGTGATGCTTTCTAAGGCCCACTTGACTTCACATTCCAGGATGTCTGGCTCTAGATGAGTGATCACATCATCGTTATTATCTTGGTCATGAAGATCTTTTTTGTACAGTTATTCTGTGTATTCTTGCCACCTCTTCTTAATATCTTCTGCTTCTGTTAGGTCCATACCATTTCTGTCCTTTATCGAGCCCATCTTTGCATGAAATGTTTCCTTGGTATCTCTAATTTTCTTGAAGAGATCTCTAGTCTTTCCCATTCTGTTCTTTTCATCTATTTCTTTGCACTGATCGCTGAAGAAGGCTTTCTTATCTCTTCTTGCTATTCATTGAAACTCTGCATTCAGATGCTTATATCTTTCCTTTTCTCCTTTGCTTTTTGCTTTTCTTCTTTTCACAGCTATTTGTAAGGCCTCCCCAGACAGCCATTTTGCTTTTTGCATTTCTTTTCCATGGGGATTATCTTGATCCCTGTCTCCTGTAAAATATCACGAACTTCAGTCCATAGTTCATCAGGCACTCTATCTATCAGATCTAGTCCCGTAAATCTATTTCACTTCCACTGTATAATCATAAGGAATTTGATTTAGGTCATACCTGAATGGTCGAGTGGTTTCCCCCACTTTCTTCAATTTAAGTCTGAATTTGGCAATAAGGAGTTCATGATCTGAGCCACAGTCAGCTCCTGGTCTTGTTTTTGCTGACTGTATAGAGCTTCTCCATCTTTGGCTGCAAAGAATATAATCAATCTGATTTCGCTGTTGACCATCTGGTATGTCCATGTGTAGAGGCTTCTCTTGTGTTGTTGGAAGAGGGTGTTTGCTATGACCAGTGCATTCTCTTGGTAAAACTCTATTAGTCTTTGCCCTACTTCATTCCTTATTCCAAGGCCAAATTTGCCTGTTACTCCAGGTGTTTCTTGACTTCCTACTTTTGTATTCCAGTCTCCTATAATGAAAAGGACATCTTTTTGGGGTGTTAGTTCTAAAAGGTCTTGTAGGTCTTCATAGAACTGGTCAACTTCAGGTTCTTCAGCATTACTGGTTGGGGGATAGACTTGGATGACTGTGATATAGAATGGTTTGCCTTGGAAACGAACAGAGGTCATTGTGTTGTTTTTGTGACTGCATCCAAGTACTGCATTTCGGACTCTTTTGTTAACCATCATGGCTTCTCCATTTCTTCTAAGGGATTCCTGCCTGCAGTAGTAGATATAATGGTCTTCTGAGTTAAATTCACCCATTCCAGTCCATTTTAGTTCGCTGACTCCTAGAATGTCAACGTTCACTCTTGCCATCTCCTGTATGACCACTTCCAATTTCCCTTGATTCATGGACCTAACATTCCAGGTTCCTAAGCAATATTGCTCTTAACAGCATCGGACCTTGCTTCTATCACCAGTCACATCCACAACTGGGTGTTGTTTTATTTGTCCCCATCCCTTCAATCTTTCTGGAGTTATTTCTCCACTGATCTCCAGTAGCATATTGGGCACCTACCAACCTGGGGAGTTCCTCTTTCAGTATCCTATCATTTTGCCTTTTCATTCATGGGGTTCTCAAGGCAAGAATACTGAAGTGGTTTGCCATTCCGTTCTACAGTGGACCATATTCTGTTAGACCTCTCCACCATGACCCGCCCATCTTGGGTGGCCCCACATGGCATGGCTTGGTTTCATCGAGTTAGACAAGGCTGTGGTCCTAGTGTGATTAGATTGGGTAGTTTTCTGTGAGTATGGTTTCAGTGTGTCTGCCCTCTGATGCCCTCTTGCAACACCTACAGTCTTATTTGGGTTTCTCTTACCTTGCACGTGTAAGTAACATTTATAGAAGCATTCAGCTAATATTGTATTTAATGATTACAAACTGAATGCTTGACTGGGGACAAGGTAAGGATGTACTCTTCTTTGCCTGTGATGAACATTGTAGGTGGAAGACCTAAATAATTCAATGAGACAAGAAAAGGAAATAAACAGTATGCAAATTGCACATGAGAAAATCCAGCTGGTCTTGTCTGCAGATGATATGACTGTCTATGTTAAAAATCCATGAGAATCAAGGAATAATTCCTGCAACTAATGAAAGTTTATAGGAAGGCTACAGGACAGATGATTACTATTAAAAAGTCTATTGCTTTTAAATCAGCAAAAACTAATTGTAACTTGAAATTAAATCACACAATATCACTTATATTAGCATCCAAATTGAAATATTTAGTATAAATTTATCATACAATTTTTAGGATCGGTATTTATGAAGCTATAAAACTCCAGTAAAGAAATCAAATAAGAGCTAAATAAGTGGAGAGCTATTCTAGAGTCATTAAATTGTAACACTCAATGTTGTTAAAACGTTAATTATCCCCATCTTGGTCTATGGCTTCAATTCAATCACAATCAACACCCCCATCAACCTCTTTTGTAGATGTCAACAAACTATTATTAAATTTGTATGGAAAGGCAGAAAACAAAGCAAACTAACATACAAAACACCTGGAAGAAGGATAACAAGGATGGATGACAAACAACTCAATTTCAAGACTTACTATAAATCTAAAGTGATCATAGAGTCTGGTATTGTTGAAATAAACACAAACAGAATAGACAGTCTAGAAATGGATATAGAAACATCCTCAAATGAAAAACCCTTCCTTCAGCAGAATAAAAAGTGATGATTGAGGGAGACTGAATTAAGATGGCAAATTGGGCTGATATATCCTTCTCATCCATGAAATTACAAAAATTTATTCAATTATAGAAAACATGCTAGACAATGAAAATCATAGCTGCCAAAAGACACAAAAAATTAAAGTGATTCTGAAAGTAAGACAGCATAACAAATGAGATCTACAGAAAAACAACTAAAGAAATTATGCAAGAGACGACACTGAAAATGATTTTTAAAGCAAAACAAATGAGCAAACAAACAAAAACACTAAGAATTACTAAGGAATCAGGAAAATACAAATCATGAAATGGAAACATCAAACTCAATAAGCAAAAAATAAATTTCCCTAAAAAGACTTGATAGAATAAATTGAAATGGGACATAGAATAAAAAATATAAGACTCTTACAACTAGTTCAAAGACAGTGACTGTGTACAGTAAGATAAGTTACCTTGGGATTTACATTTCTAATTTTCATAAGTAATATGAAAGAATACTAGAATTTAAAACAAACAAAAACATAACATAAAGATAGGAAACTATCCACTCCCAAGTTAAGGGTGGTGAAAATTCCAAAGATGGGTGAAAGATCATGCTCAAATTCCAGATGGGCCACAGCTTGACTTTAAATTTGCCCAATAACCAAAGAAAAGAGAAAATATGGTTAGCTTGTGAATTATAGAGTTCACAAGATTGAAAGTTGAACAACATTTAAGAGATTTAAAGAGGTCTCAGATAGAAAGTTCCAAGAAAATTTCCCAATGAGTTTTTACAAAGGGGATGTATTCATCACCATTTCTTGAATTAATGTAACAAATCTAATAATAGAAAAGTTTGTTATGTTCCTCAGTGGCAGGAATTATAATAATTTTTGAAAATGCTTTACATTTTTCTTTAATTTTCAGGAAAACTAATGAATTTTAATTTCAATGGCTGGGTTAGAGGGAGATTCCAGTGGTTTTTACAGAAACATAGGATAAAATATTACTTAATGTAGCATTTCACAGGTAAGTAAAACATGGTTCCTCAGTACCTGGAGCTTAATCAGGAGGCAACCAAATGTTCTGTCTTTATCAAAGAGGATTATTTTTTATTATTTGTCTTCATCAGATGGAGAGAAACCTAGGAAGGGGTGATGGCTTTGACTGGAAAGAGTTTTGAAATTGAATATTCATAAAATATAACCACTGATTATTATGTCTAGTTTGAATTATGAATGTGCATATCGGATTACTAAATTCTACATAATAGTATAGCAATGAGGTGTAAATACATTTTCTTCAAAATACTATTACAAGATAGAAGAACATTATTTAATTTTATTATGTGTTCCTTTTGTATTATATTTCTAGCAAATCAAGATTTGATTAATTATTTAGTAAGAGCTGGCAAACCAATCCAGCAATTTCTGCACATAAAGTAATTCTAGTTCCAATAAGTGTATTTTTGACAAATGACTTCCGTTCACATTATTTATATCAACATATGAAATGGGCCTACAACAGCAGAGTAGTGGGCTTCTTTTTTACTTTGTCCTGTCTTTGTAGACAAAGAGGAGAAAAGCAAAAAATAAAACATATCTAAGAAAAGGTTGAAAAAATATTATGTTTGTGTTTAGTTGACAGCATATAGATCAAACAACAGAAGCAATAAAGGCACACAATGTTTACTGTTACCTTCAATCATGGAAATTCTTTATGTCTACTGAAGTAAAAAAAGCACCACTAGTGTTGAGTATATTAAACTGTAAACCACAAAGCTTACATCATGTTGTAAACTTAGTTCCAAGCAGTTCCAGACAGTTCAGGTTTAAAGGCCACAACAACACTGGCATGGATTAACTAGGAGCAATTTGGATGAAAAGTGCTCCAGCTGAAAAGTGGATCGACTTACTTTCTTGACAACCGTTTTCAGATTTAGAGTAATCAAATTCTGGAGGTTTATATGCTTTGAAATCCTTCATCAGCTGATAGTTCTCTGTAGTGTGGGAAAAGTGCATGATTGATTGAAAGCATCTGTTAAAAAGTTCATTGATATATAATGTGACAACAGTTTTAGTCCAGCCCAGGAAGTAACTTATGAGAGTTTGTCACTGTAGCAACCCAAAAATCCACATGGAGGCAAATGCCGTATGACAATTCAATAAATTAAAAGAGCAGGCTATATATTCTTATTCACTCAGTCAATTAAGGGTACACTGAGCACATTATTAATGACAGGTATTCTATCAGACACAGGATTGGAATAGTTTCTGCCCTTGTGGAATATACAATACTTGGAAAAATAGCCTAGGATAATGATCACACATATCAGTGAAAATTGAGCTCACAAAGAAAGGTTAAAATAGAATAATGTAGCTCCTGATGAAAGCACATGAGACCACCTGGGTCACAGTTTTCCCAAAATATCAAAATCAAAGAGAAAGGAATATGTTAAATGTCATTATAAGGTACAATGAAAGAATTGGAGAAATTAACATGGCAAATAACTCATGGTTCTTCAAAAAATAAATGGCAAAATTAACAACAAAATAAAAGAATCATGTATAAAAACATATTTTAAAAAGATGCCAATCCACTGAAAGTGTTCTTATTTTCTGGTTCATGCTTAGAATCCTAATTCAAATAAACTGGGATGAGAGAGAAAAAGGGGGGGTCAGAGACAAAGAAATAATGACTAGGTATTTTATAATACTATGAAAATATTGAAAACACTGTAGATTTTTTATGTGATCAATGGCATAAGATAAGGAACTTTCGATATACATATTGCAATGTTTATAGAATTTATGTCAAAATAGTGAAGGTGAGGAAAGGAGATATTAGGTATCAGTTCACTTCAGTCGCTCAGCTGTGTCCGACTCTTTGCGACCCCATAAATCACAGCACACCAGGCCTCCCTGTCCATCACCAACTCCCAGAGTCAACCCAAACCCATGTCCATAGAGTCAGTGATGCCATCCAACCATCTCATCGTCTGTCATCCCCTACTCCTCCTGCCCTCAATCTTTCTCAGCATCAGGGTCTTTTCAAATGAGTCATCTCTTTGCATCAGGTGGCCAAAGTATTGGCATTTCAGCTTCAACATCAGTCCTTCCAGTGAACACCCAGGACTGATCTCCTTTAGGATTGACTCGTTGGATTTCCTTGCAGTCCAAGGGACTCTCAACAGTCTTCTCCAACACCACAGTTCAAAAGCATCAATTCTTTGACGCTCAACTTTCTTTATAGTCCAACTCTCACATCCATACATGGCCACTGGAAAAATTATAGCCTTGACTAGATGGACTTTTGTTGGCAAAGTAATATCTCTTCTTTTTAATAGGCTGTCTAGGTTGGTCATAACTTTCCTTCCAAGGAGTAAGCGTATTTTAATTTCATAGCTGCACTCACCATCTGCAGTGATTTTGGAGCCCAGAAAAATAAAGTCAGTCACTGTTTCCACTGTTTCCCTGTCTATTTCCCATGAAGTGATGGGACCAGATGCCATGATCTTCGTTTTATGAATGTTGAACTTTAAGCCAACATTTTTCACTCTCCTCTTTCACTTTCATCAAGAGGCTCTTTAGTTCTTCTTCACTTTCTGCCATATGGATGGTGTCATTCTGCCGGCAATCTTGATGCCAGCTTGTGCTCCCTCCAGCCCAGTGTGTCTCATGATGTACTCTGCATAGAAGTTAAATAAGCAGGGTGACAATATACAGCCTTGACGTACTCCTTTTCCTATTTGGAACCAGTGTGTCGTTCCATGTCCAGTTCTAACTGTTGCTTCCTGACCTGCATACAGATTTCTCAAGAGGCAGGTCAGGTGGTCTGGTATTCCCATCTCTTTCAGAATTTTCCACGGTTTATTGCGACCCACACAGTCAAAGGTTTTGTCATAGTAGATGAAACAAAGTTGGCCATTTTTGAATCTGGATGATGAGTGTATGGTAGCTTATTGTATTATTTTCTCTTTTGTTTATGTTGGAAATTTCCCCTATAAAAAAGAAACCCTTTCTCGATAGTGTCATAGAGGAGTAGAGGAGAGTATAATAATTATGAGAGAGAAATATCAACCTTAGGGTGCAGACTAATCAAAGGCTCTTCCAAGAAGGTGACACTTATTTTAGAACTAAAAAATAGGTAGAAGCTATCCTTTTGATATAAAGTAGAGAAAAGTGTTTAATTCAGGGTAACAACATATATGAAAATCTTTGAAGTGGAGATTACTTAAGTTGATTATCAACAGCAAAAAACTCCCAAAACACTCAAACTGAAGCTGAATAAAGCAGGGTAAAGCAAAGAGTGCTGCTAATCAGCCTACTTGCTGAATCACAGAGATTTAATGCCTTTTAAAAATATTATATACATATTATAATGAAAAACTGATAGCTATAAATAAATCGGGTCAGGTAAAAACACTACTTACAAGACACTAAAGTACTATAGACTGAATATTTGTGTCCCCTTCCAAAATTCACATATTGAAATATAATCCCTAGACTAATGGTCTTAAGACATGGAGAGTTTGGGAAATGTTTAGATCATGAAGGCAATGAGATTAGTGCCCTTATAAATCTGACCCTAGAAAGGTCCTTCACTCCCTCAGCCTGTGAGAACACAATGAAAACCAGGAAGTGGGCTTTCATTAGGAACCAAAGTTACAAGTGCAACTTGATCTTGTATTTCCCAGCCTCTAGAACACTAAGAAATAAATTTCTGATGTTTATAAGCCACCTAGTCTGTAGTACTCTATTATAGCACCTTGAGGTTCTATGGACTGAGGTTCATGATATTGTACAGGAGACAGGGATCAAGACCATCTCCATGGGAAAGAAATGCAAAAAAGCAAAATGGCTGTCTGGGGGCGGGGGGGGGGGGTGCGTCTGAACAAATAGCTATGAAAAGAAAAGAAGCTAAAAGCAAAGGAGAAAAGGAAAGATACAAGCATCTGAATGCAGAATTACAAAGAATATCAAGAAGAGATAAGAAAGCCTTCTTCAACGATCAATGCAAAGAAAGAGAAAAACAACAGAATGAGAAAGACTAGAGATCTCTTCATGAAACTTAGAGACACCAAGGGAATATTTCATGCAAAGATGGGCTCAATGAAGGACAGAAATGGTATGGACCTAACAGAAGCAGAAGATATTAAGAAGAGGTGGCAAGAATACACAGAAGAACGATACAAAAAAATCTTCAGGACCAAGGTAATCACAATGGTATGATCACTCACCTAGAGCCAGACATCCTGGAATGTGAAGTCAAGCGGGCCTTAGAAAGCATCACTACGAACAAAGCTAGTGGAGGTGATGGAATTCCAGTGGAGCTATTTCAAACCTGAAAGATGATGCTGTGAAAGTGCTGCACTCAATATGTCAGCAAATTTGGAAAACTCAGCAGTGGCCACAGGACTGGAAAAGGTCAGTTTTCATTCCAATCCCAAAGAAAGGCAATGCCAAAGAATGCTCAAACTACCGCACAATTGCACTCATCTCACATGCTAGTAAAGTAATGCTCAAAATTCTCCAAGCCAGGCTTCAGCAATATGTGAACTGTGAAATTCCAATGTTCAAGCTGGTTTTAGAAAAGGCAGAGGAACCAGAGATCAAATTGCCAACATCCGCTGGATCATGGAAAAAGCAAGAGAGTTCCAGAAAAACTTCTATTTCTGCTTTAATGACTATGTGAAAGCCTTTGACTGTGTGGATCACAATAAACTGTGGAAAATTCTGAGAGAGATGGGAATACCAGACTACCTGACCTGCCTCTTGAGAAACCTGTAGGCAGGTCAGGAAGCAACAGTTAGAACTGGAAATGGAACAACAGACTGGTTCCAAATAGGAAAAGGAGTACGTCAAGGCAGTATATTGTCACCCTGCTTATTTAAATTATATGCAGAGTATATTATGAAAAATGCTGGGCTGGAAGAAGCACAAGCTGGAATCAAGGTTGCTGGGAGAAATATCAGATATGCAGATGATACCACCCTTATGGCAGAAAGTGAAGAGGAACTAAAAAGCCTGTTGATGCAAGTGAAAGAGGAGAGTGAAAAAGTTGGCTTAAAGCTCAACATTCAGAAAACAAAGATCATGGCATCTGGTCCCATCACTTCATGGGAAATAGATGGGGAAACAGTGGAAACAGTGTCCGACTTTATCTTTTGTGGGCTCCAAAATCACTGCAGATGGTGACTGTAGCCATGAAACTAAAAGACGCTTACTCCTTGGAAGAAAAGTTATGACCAGCCTAGATAGCATACTGAAAAGCAGAGACATTACTTTGCCAACAAATGTCCGTTTAGTCAAGGCTATGCTTTTTCCTGTGGTCATGTATCGATGTGAGAGTTGAACTGTGAAGAAAGCTGAGCGCCAAAGAATTGATTCTTTTAAACTGTGGTGTTGGAGAAGACTCTTGAGAGTCCCTTGGACTGCAAGGAGATCCAACTAGTCCATTCTAAAGGAGATCAGTCCTGGGTGTTCATTGGAAGGACTGATGTTGAAGCTGAAACTCCAATACTTTGGCCACCTCATGTGAAGAGTTGACTCATTGGAAAAGATTCTGATGCTGGGAGGGATTGGGGGCAGGAGGAGAAGGGGACGACAGAGGATGAGATGGCTGGATGTCATCACCGACTCGATGGATGTGAGTTTGAGTGAACTCCGGGAGATGGTGATGGACAGGGCAGCCTGACGTGCTGCAATTCATGGGGTCGCAAAGAGTCGGACACGACTGAGTGACTGAACTGACTGACTGACTGATAGCAGCCTGGACAGAGGAAACAAACACTTGTCACAAATGTGAAAATCAAGGACAGAGGCAAGAAGAGCTATATGGCTATCGCAAAAGTTGAAGTGAGCAATGATGGAAGCAAGGACCAGGAGGAAGGTAGTATACATACAGAGAACTGGATGCAGTGAAGAAATATGGTAAAATGATAATGACTTGTGATTCCGCAGGGAAGTATAAGTGAGGGAGAAGTCAAAGAATACTCTCAGGCTTCTGGGCAGTGAATGTAAATGCTACAAGCTGCATGATGCCACTATTCACCAAAACATGCAAGAGCCCACATAGGGGAAATAAGCATGTGTTTAATTTTGGACTTGAAAAGTTTAAGGTGCTTTGTAACATAACAGAGGTTGGGCTATAGAGGTCATTTTATGAAACAATATCGAGCTCAGAAGACGGATTTTGTCTGGCAAAATACATATAAAAGTCTTGTAAAGATGTGATCAATAAGGAAAAATGTATAAACAAAAGAGCATCAATACTTAGGTCCCAAGAAGCTCTAAACTTTAGTATCCTAGCAGATGCCCTTTGCTTCCATGTAGATGTAGAAAGTTGAATAAGCCACCTAATATACACAGTACAACAAATAGAAAAATCTGTATAGACCACACAAATGATATTTCAAAGAAACAGGAGCACCATGTGAGCCATAGGCACTAATGAATTGAAATCTCAGAGGCAAAGGGGCCAATCCAAATTGGGTTGGCTATCACTGGCCATGTTCAAGACTGAGGGCTCTGTAGAGTTTGGTCACAGCATGCTTGAGTGCTAAGTTTCTGCAGTCATGTTCGACTCTTTGTGACCCCATGGACTATAGCCCACCAGGCTCCTCTGTCCATGGGATTCTCCAGGCAAGAATACTAGAGTGGGTTGTCATGCTCTTTTCCAGGGGATCTTCCCAACCCAGGGATCTAACCTGCATCTCCTAAATTGGCTGGGGGGTTCTTTACCACTAGCACCACCTTGGAAGTTGGTCATGGACTTAGTATCAATTTTGGTTCACACAGATTTAATAAAATAGTTGAAAAGATCAGCAAACTCTTAGCAGAGAAATAAAATCCTTGGAAACAGATTGAAAACTTACAGAGCCTTGAAAGAGCAGCCAGGGAATGATCAGGAGGTTTGAGGACTAGAAAGCATCTTCCAAAATGCAGAAGAAGAAGAAGAAGAAGAAGAAAAAGAAGAAGAAGAAGAAGAAGAAAACAACCCTCTATAATCTTTGAGTGCTTCATAGGCAAAATCTTGCCTTGCCAGAGAGAGAGAACTACTTCAAGCATGTATTTTGGATCTCCCTCAGATTTGCTTACTGAAGTTTCAAGGAAAGAGGCTAGAGGGCAAAGTTCAAAATGTCTGAAGGGTGGAGCTGAATATCCTTTATTTTTTTGGAGATGAGGAAACAGAGATGCTCCAGGATTGAAATAACAAGTCAGGGAATTCCCTGTATGAGAAAGAGGGACAAACCAGAAGTGGCCTGACCCTTACTAAAACATCAAACATAATTCTTCCAGAGTCTTAAAAGTCTAAGATCAAGATGTTAGCAGGGCTGATTCCTTCCGATGCCTCTCTCCCTGTTTTAAAGATAACTGCCTTCTTGCTGTGTCCTTATCTGATATTTCCTCTATACCTACATGTATCTGTACCTATATTTATCTTCTAATAAAAGAACATCAGTCATATTGGATTGGGACCCACCCATAGGATCACATTTTACCTTATTGTCACGTTCAAAGTACAGGGAGTTAGTACTTCAACATATGGATTTTGAAGGGTTAAAATTAAGCCCAGAGCTATATGTAATTTATACATCAATAAGTAACAAAAACATGTAAAGTGAAGTAGAAAATTTAAAGATGCGTAGGAAAAAAAATTCAGAAATTGAGACCGAAATGAAACAAGTTCAAAATAGGAAAACCAAGAATTTGTGAATTAGCACATCCAAAGAAAACATGCTTTTAAAAGGATGATGTTCTCAAATGAATCAAATGTTCTTGAGATATTAAAGTGAGGATCCAGAAAAGTATTTTGTCATTACAAAAGGGAAAGCCACTGTTGACCTTTGTGAGGACAGTTCTAATGGAGTGGAAAGGGTTATATAAATATACAAGTGGGTTGAGTAGGGAATGGGTGGTGAAAAAGAAAAATAAGAGTGAGGACACTTCATTTGAGAGATTCACCTGAGAATAAGAAATGAAATGAAAGTAGCTGGAGGGAAGTATGGGCTTGAAAGTAGTTACTATGGTTTTAGTTTTGACTGAAGTTTACTTTTAATAAAAGATGGAAAAGATTTTGCATGTCCTATTGCTGGTGAAATGTGGGGAATAGCGAGAAGATACATAGAGGAGGTCCACAAAAGCTGAAAGGGAGTTCGGATACAGAGCATCAGTTGAGTAGTTTGTTTTGAAGAGATGGTCAGCTCCTGCATTGTCTTATCGAAATATATAATAAATGATTACTTTTACCATTTTTTCAACAATAAAATATTTTTTACAATTCTTACTACATATCTTAAAACTCACAAGCTTTATCCTTATAGTTTTAGACAACCTGTATTTATTTAGATTTATTTACATTTTCCCCCCACCCCCACTTTACATTTCATTTGCTTCCTCTTTCATCTGGGATTATTTTCCTTCTAGCTAAATGACTTCCTTTTGTATTTCTGTTACTGTGAGTTATTCTGACACAGGCTTCTACATCATAGCCAAAAGCAAAAGTCTTAGCCATTGGTCCTACATTATTGTTGTTTTTCATTCGCTAAGTCGTGTCCATCTTTTTTGCGATCCCGTGGACTGTAGCATGCCAGGCTTCCCTGTCCTTCACTATTTCCCAGTCGGTCCCTCATCTTGAATTCAATAACTATTTATTGAGCACAGCTCTTTCTCTCACTGAGAAAGATGATGGGGAGATGAGAAAGAACTGCTAATAGTAGAGGAAGGATAAGGACCTGCAACCAACTGTTTGTATTCAAAGTTGGAATGTGTACTAAATAGAGGCAAAAGTACATTTGGGCAAAGATAAGCAGAGGGAGGAGTAATAATAAAAGGTGATAAAGGACAATGAAGATGAGTGTTGATTCTTGTATCTGCAGATTTAAGTCCAAATTCCAAGTCAACCCCTATAAACTTGGTGACAATAAGGATAAACAAAACTTATATAAATTTCCAGTCCCAGTCCTAAAATAAGAAAAACAATGCTTTTTTTATGGAATGGATATAAAGATTAAGATAATAATATATTCAATATTAGGATATATAATAATATAGTCAATACATGGCACAAAGCCTGTTATCTAATAAAAGTTTTATAAATTAAGCAATTATTAAAAATTCAAGAAGGGTTTCATGGATATTGTATGATGTATCATTGTAACATTGAATCATGAAAAATAAGTAGATCTTCAATAGGATATTATTAATAGACTCAGTAATCTGCCTGGTAAAAGATCAGCAAGAACAATGCCTGGAGGTATGAATGAGACTACCATGTTCATGGCACAGCAAAGACAAAAATTGCTGGCTCTGGTGCCCTGAGATATTTAGTACAGCATAATTTTGGAGGAAGGTTTTTTGTAGAAGGCTTTGGGTACCATGAGAAAGTAATAATTCATAAGATAAATTGGAGATGTGTCCTTAGTGGATTAAACATCATTATGGATAATGTGCAGCAGTGATTAGTTGACCATATTACCAAGCAAGTTCAGACCTTATATATATATATATATATATATATATATATATATATATATATATATATATATATAAAATGCATGGTATAGAAAGAAGGATCATCCAGATCTTCTAGTTCTACAATTGCCTGCCCACATCTCCTGCTTCCCACTTCACTGCTAGCCATCTTGTTAGACTGATCAGTGAAAAAAATTTTCACTAGGAATAGAATATTTCATTTATTTTTACCTTAGAAGATTTTAGATCTTCTCTTTTTTTAACCCTAGTTCCCAGTTTTTCTTTTGCAACACCTTTTCTTACTGCATAAACCATAGAACAGACATTCTCTCTTCCTTTCCTCCATGTCCCCCTAGTCTTTTTAATAAGTCTTCATCCTTGTTTGTACATAATATATATAGATATAGATAGATAGATAGGTAGATCGATATACATCTGTATCAATCTATCTATATACCTGCCACAGCTGTTAGAAAAACAACTTTGCAAATCAAAGATTCACCAACGAGATTATGCTTTCTGCTTTGCTAAACCAATAGAGAGTATATAGCATGAAATGATCAATTTATCACCTCTGGTGCTAAGTGAAATTCTCTGGAATCAGAATATAATAATCCAGACACATGGCTTTGGGTGTGGAGTAGAGGTAAAGCCTTATGCATGTGTGCGTTAGTCACTTAGTCGTGTTTGACTCTTGCAACCCCATGGACTGCAGCCCACCAGAGAGAACTCCATGGAATTCTCCAGGCAGGAATACTGGAGTGGGTTGCCATTTCCTTCTCCAGGGTATCTTCCTGATGTAGGGATCGAACCTGGGTCTCCTGCATTCCAGGCAGATTCTTTACTGTCTAAGCCACTAGGAAAGCCCTAGAGGTAAAGCCTTAATACACCAAAACAACTCAACTTCTGTAATTTCTCTGCTCCCTCCCTCTACCCCTGACCACCTTTCAGAATTATGACATATCGCATTCAAGTATACTTGAAAACCAATTCTGAGAGGGATTTCAGGAAGATTAGGCTTGGTTATGTGATTCTGGACAACTCAGTTTCTGATGGAATGAATTTATCCTCCTCATGTCAGGCAATAATTTGAAGGAATCCACAGAAAACCACTCATTTCTTCAAGTTCTATTTAAGGTTGATTTCCTACTATTTTGTAAATGCACTAAACTAAGTGTTCTCAGGAAGTGTACTCATAGAAGGTAGCAGTGGATATGGGCATAAAAATCATCAGTAACTCTGCTCTCCTAGGAGCATTTAAGAAGACACTTTCTGAGGCTGACAGATTTCAAAGTATCATGAAAAAGATGGTCAATGAATATGTTTAACATACAGAGGGCCATAGAGAGGAAGAAGTTGGCTTGTTTACTATTGTCAAAAGCCATAGTAGAAAAGGTATTTATTGGTAGATATCATCACCTTTGACTGTGTAGATCACAACAAACTGTGGAAAATTCCTCAAGAGATGGGAATACCACATCACCTCACCTGCCTCCTGAGAAATCTGTATGCAGGTCATGAAGCAACAGTTAGAACCGGACATGGAACAACAGACTAGTTCCAAATCGGGAAAGAAGTACATGAAGGGTGTATATTGTCACCCTGCTTATTTAACTTATACGCAGAGTAAGTATATCATGCAAAATGCCGGGCTGGATGAAGCACAAGCTGAAATCAAGATTGCTAGGAGAAGTATCAATAACCTCAGATACACAGGTGACATCCCCCTTTATGGCAAAGAGTGAAGAGGAACTGAGGAGACTCTTAATGAAAGTGAAAGAGGAGAGTGAAAAAGCTGGCTTAAAACTCAACATTAAAAAAACTAAGATCATGGCATCTGGTCCCATCACTTCATGGTAAATAGATGGGGAAACAATGGAAACAGTGACAGACTTCATTTTCTTGGGTTCCAAAATCACTGCAGATGGTGACTGCAGCCATAAAATCAAAAGACGCTTGCTCCTTGGAAGAAAAGCTGTGACCAATCTAGATAGCATATTAAAAAGACATTGCTGATAAAGGTCAGTCTAGTCAAAGATATGTTTTTTCCAGTAGTCATGTATGGATGTGAGAGTTGGACTCTAAAGAAAGCTGAGTGCCAAAGAATTGACGCTTTTGAACTGTGGTGTTGGAGAAGACTTGAGAGTCCCTTGAACTGCAAGGAGATCCAGCCAATCCATCCTAAAAAAAATCAGTCCTGAATATTCATTGGAAGGACTGATGTTGAAGCTGAGGCTCCAATACTTTGGCCACCTGATGCGAAAAACTGACTCATCTGAAAAGACTGTGATGCTGGGAAAGATTGAAGGCAGGAGGAGAAGGGGATGAGCAAGCTCTGGGAGTTTTCATGGATAGGGAGGCCTGGCGTGCTGCAGTCCGGGCGGTCTCAAAGAGTCAGACATGACTGAGCGACTGAACTAATGGTCAGCTTCGGCTTCCCTGGTGGCTCAGACAGTAAAGGATCTGTCCTGGGTCGGGAACATCTCCTAGAGAAGGGAATGGCTACCAACTCCAGTATTCTTGCTTGGAGAATTTTATTCACAGAGAAACCTGGTGGGCTAAAATCCATGGGGTCACAAAGTGTTAGATATGGTTGAGGGACTAACACTTCACTTGCATTGTCAGTTTAGGTGGACAACTGGAGTTACGTACAAATGGACAGAGATGTAAGAAACTCCCCAAGAGAATTTCAGCCAATTTTACATGGCCATTCATTTGTGATGTCGTAAGTGATATCAATATATTTTATTGGATTAAATCACCTTAGAAGGCCCTTCCAAAATGAAAGCACTGTTTTAAAACCAAGGTGTACTTTGGCACATGTATGAAATCTCTCTTCTATTATTCCTAAAAACATCTTTTACTGTCTAATCTCCTCTTAATGATAGAAATTTCTAAAATCCAGGAAACCTTTTAATTGGCACTACTTGAGATTCCTCAAGCCCCAGTGGAATTGTTTTTCAAAGTATGTTCTTAGATTCCCCTACAGAAAAATCACAGAAATAGCTTATTAAAAATATACATTTCTATATCCCTCCACAGACATACTGAATCAAAGTCCTTAGGGATGGTTACCAGAAATATGCATTGTAACTAGGCCTATTCTCTGGGATAAATCATAAAACTGCCAAGAGCAAGGAAACTCAGCAAAACGGATCTATGGTTCCCAGTTTGGCTCCATATAGACATATCATTGAAACTTCAAAACAAATGCCTAAGCTGGACCCCACAACAGGATAATAAGTTGAAAGCTCTAGGGCTGACATTGCATTTCCTTCCTTAGAAGGACCAATTTGAGTATCACAAACTTTGTAACTCCACGGCACTTTGCATAGAATGTTATTTTTGTACTAATCACACTTTTGTAGTTATTTATGTTTTAGTGTCTTCATCACACTTCCCCATGATCACCTACAGTGGGAACTACAACTTCAGTATACACAGTAGGCACCAAGGGCATACACATATTTAACGGTAAGTGAAATATTGTACAAAAGTCTAGAATTTGTACATGCTCTAAAATAATCTGTGGAATAACAAAGTTTATTTTTTTCTGCTTCCTGGGAGGAAATTTTTGAACATATATTTTGGTAGTCTATTTCTCCATTTCTGAAGCTTAAGTATCACTCTAGCATATTTTAGACTACTCAGAAGTAGTAACATATTTTGACTACTCAGAAGTAGTCTTTTGACTAAACATTAATAAAGTTTCTAAGTCATAAACAAACTAAGATTTATCACTTGTCCTAGGGTTGACATTGTCATTACTCTTAATTACTCCCTAACTTTCACACATTATTCACTGTGTCCCCAGAGAAGGGAAATGAGTATAGAGTTCTGCTTTAAGAAAAAATAAATTCTTCCTGAGGTTACATCTTTTATACTCAAAATAGCTACCATATTTGTAAATGGATCACATTGATCTCTCTTAGGGGTCACTGAATAAGCAGAAAGGGGGTAAGCAAATATATACACACATATGTACATAGGTACCCACACATTTAAATGCCTGACAGGCAAAAGAGCAACTCAAAATCTGTGGGTCTAATTTAAAAATATATATATATATTTTAAAACTATTTAAAAGCCAGTGTCTCATAGTCACAAGTTGACACCTGGCCCAAAGGCAATGCATGGGCAAATCTAAAGCCACAGAGGAAATATCAGATTTCATCTTCAAAATAAAGTAGAAACTCTTAAATGCAGTGCCTGGTGGCTTCTCTACATTTTACTGGAGCTCAGCAGAGTGAAGAAACTTGGATGAATGGACTTTTGCTCACACTAGATTGAAGGCTCCTTGGGAGCAAGAATCCCATCAGTTTTGTTGGGTACTGCATGCTGAGAACTTAACACGGTGTCTGTTACATAAATGTTGTTTGCTGCTGCTGCTGTTACTGCTAAGTTGCTTCAGTCATGTCTGACTCTGTGTGACCCCATAGACGGCAGCCCACCAGGCTCCCCCATCCCTGGGATTCTCCAGGCAAGAACACTGGAGTGGGTTGCCATGTCCTTCTCCAATGCATGAAAGGGAAAAGTGAAAGTGACATCAGTCAGTCATGTCCCACTCTTAGCGACCCCATGGACTGCAGCCTACCAGGCTCCTCTGCCCATGGGATTTTCCAGGCAAAGGTACTAGAGTGGGTTGCCACTGCTAGTGTTTATTAATGACTGGATGAAAGTCATGCTCATGAAGCAGTGAACTGATAATTGATACATCAGAACTCTGTAAAATAAGGATATGGAAAAAGTCTTTCTAGTTCCTAAAGCCAAATGTTTCTTACAGGGTATTCAAAGTTGCTTTAGAGTTTACTTCACAAATAAAATATAACCTGAAGGCTTACTATAATAAAGAATGACCAAGAACTCCAGGTAAAAAATGATTAAAACTTAGTCCTTTAAAATTGTATAATGAGTGTAGAAGCAAAGATCCTTCTTAAAATAATCTTAAAACCCTACAACAGAAGTGAAGAAAAAATTGTTAGAGAATAATTTTTGATGGATTAGAATTAACTAATTTTCTAGAAATCAGAAAGGAAATACAGAATTAGTTCCATAACATCTGCCAACCAACTATTTCAGTCTAATACTCCTAACACAAAATAAATATCAGGCGCAAGAGGTGATTCTTCCCACATTGCATAACTAAGACATTGACCTTGGCAACAATTCTTACATGTAGTATAAAACAGATTACCTGTTTGCAAAGATGGATGCCTCAGATTCAAAGAGAAAGGACATTTCTGTAGCTGAAAATTGCATGTAGCTTTCCCACAGGGAAAAATCCATCTTTAATTGCAACTTTTAACACCATTTACATGACCTAAAATACATTTACAAGAGCCAGTCGGCGTTTTCATGCCTTTGATTTGGGGTAATTATTTTTCTAGCTGAAAGATTTCTAACATCTTTCATATTACTTTTGCTATAAACAGAAGATTTTCAATTTTCAGTTTCCTCTCTGCTTAAGAAAAAAGAAAAGAAGAGGCATTCTCTCAAAAATCATTTTCACAGCGAAAAATGATTCCCCCAAGATAATTAGGCAAGAGGATGGTTAATTAACACAGCTTGAGGAAGTAACTCCGTATCTGACATTGCCATGGGTCTGAGTCATTTAGACCCATTAGTTTCATGAACATTTATCTCCCAGAGATTGGCTGGGTGAGTATAGCTACTACTTAGTGACTACACAACAACAACAGCTACATGAATGGTCTCCTCGCTTCCATTCATGTTGAGGATACCCATTCTCCAAACAACAGCTACAATGACCTTTTACACAAAATCCTTCCCAGTGATTCCCCCTGACATTTAGAAAAAACAAAAATTTTACTTCATGTTCTACAAGGTCCTCATGATCTAGTTAGGATTATTTAGGAAAATTTTGAGACAGAAAAAGTATAAGCTTTAGATGTATGTAGTTTAACATGTTTGACCTAGAAATGTGATCTGAAGGAGTCCCAATGTCCACTATACCAACACTTTCATTCTGTCTATTTTTCCCCTCTGTTTAGACTACTCAGTTGTATAAATTTTAATAAACCTTATTTATATCCCCTCCTAACTAGAATCATCCCAAGTTTCTGCAGCAGAACCACAGACTCTGCTACTGAAATTGATTTATGGAGACCTCAGGAATCTAAAAGAAGTATCATTTTAACTCAGATGGTGTTTGTTTTGGATACTTTTGCTTTTGCATCTCAACATTAAAAATTAAAGCTTGGGCCAACATTATTAAACCGGTATGATTCTTAGAGGTACATCAAGAGCAAAAAGGAAATCATTATCTGTAGGTATAAGCAATCAGCCTGGAAGAGTCCAGATATGAGCCCCTCAGAACTGGTTGCCCAACCTGATTGCCTATCACCTGGTGATCCAGAGGCTCCTCTCATACCCTCAATCTCTGTCTCCTTTTCAGTTTCACCTTGGATTCATCGTATTATTAGCCTTGGTAGAAACAAACTTTGGAATTTTTGATAATTATTGATTTTTTTTTTCAGTCTCTGCTTCTACTAGTATTATTTCCTTTCTTCTACTTTTTTGGGATCAAACCAGTCAATCTTAAAGGAAATCAGCCCTGAATATTCATTGGGAGGACTGATGTTGAAGCCGAAGCTCCAATACTTTGGCCACCTGATGCAAAGAACCGACTCATTGGAAAACACTCTGATGCTGAGAAAGATTGAGGGCTGGAGGAGAAGGGGGTGACAGAGGATGAGATGGTTGGATGGCATCACTGATTCAATGGACAAGAGTTTGAGCAAACTCCAGAGGATGGTGAAGACTGGCATGCTGTAGTCCATGGGTTCACAAAGCGTCAGACATGACTTAGTGACTGAACAACAACAATCTTTATAATAATTCTTGTCTTAACATCTGAATTTTCTGATATAAATTTACTATAGCTTTTTTTGGCTAGTGTTTATGTGATACTATCATTTTTAATTCCTTTTCTTTCAACTTTACACATAAGATGACTATATTGTAAGCAACATGTGAGAATTTTTTCCCCTCAAATTTGGTTGATGATTGCAGTAGGTTGAATAGTGACCCCTAAAAGCATACTGAATCAGCCTCTGTGCCCTACTCCTTTATGCTGACTAGTATGTAGGTAAGATTTCTGGAGTTCCAGATATCATTTTGAAACATAAGGCATCTTAAAGTTAGATGATATGTGATACAAGTTGAAGGGAAGAAAATCATAAGATTGGATTTCCACTGAATGCTAGTCCAAATTCCAGGCTCTTTTCTTCTATATTCTTAAAGTTACTATTATTCCCATACACTATTATGAAGAGCTGACTCAAAGTTATATCTGAATACAATTTTAGGGGACTATTAATACTTAAGTAAACCAATGGGGAAACAGTGGAAACCGTGTCAGACTTTTTATTTTGGGGGGCTCCAAAATCACTACAGATGGTGATTGCAGCCATGAAATTAAAAGACGCTTACTCCTTGGAAGAAAAGTTATGACCAACCTAGACAGCATATTAAAAAGCAAAGACATTACTTTGTCAACAAAGGTCCTTCTAGTCAAGGCTATGGTTTTTCCAGTAGTCATGTATGGATGTGAGAGTTGGACTATAAAGAAAGCTGAGTGCAGAAGAATTGATGCTTTTGAACCGTAGTGTTGGAGAAGACTCTTGAGAGTCCCTTGGACTGCAAGGAGATCCAACCAGTCCATCCTGAAGGAGATCAGTCCTGGGTGTTCATTGGAAAGACTGATGCTAAAGCTGAAACTGCAATACTTTAGCCACCTCATGAGAAGAGCTGACTCATTGGAAAAGACGCTGATGCTGGGAGGGACTGTGGGCAGGAGGAGAAAGGGACGACAGAGGATGAGATGGCTGGATGGCATCACCGACTCGATGGACATGAGTTTGGGTGCACTCCGGGAGTTGGTGATGGACAGGGCAGCCTGAAGTGCTGCAATTCATCAGGTCGCAAAGAGTCAGACACGACTGAGCTACTGAACTGAACTGAAACCTGTTATTCTTATTTTGATATAAACAGACTTTTGTACATCAGCCAATAACAGATAATATTAAAACTCAGTACATACTTTTTGACCAAAATATCTCACCTAGAAGAACTTCCTAGCATCAAAACATATGTTGATTGGAAGAATGCTATGTAAAATCAATTTGTATTTTGTTATATTTTATCTACTGTATTACTTGCTACTTCTACTAGTATTTCTATTCACAATTTTGCTCTCTTCTTTTTTCCTTTTTCTGTCATATTAGGTTTCCTTGGGGTTCTATAAATATTCCTTCTATTAATGATATGAGTTGTGTGACAGTTAACAGCTACATTATTTACAGTCTTTGCTTTTTAGAGTAAAACAGGAAACCATCAAATGCGATAATTTACTCAGCTGCACAACACAGGGTACTCCAGTCCTATTGAAGAAGAATAATTGTTATGATTATTTAATTACATATACAATGCCTGTTATTAGTTATTTATTGATATATGGCTACTTGAGATCTGCTGCCTCTCATGTAAGTGAGAACACTCATTTTTCAATCAAATATAATTTCCAATGCTGGTACATGGAAAGAAATTTAACTCTTCCCATCAGATTTATTGGATAGCACCATTCTTGCCAGATTTCATATTGACATGTAATCTATGTTAATGTCAAGGTTTTATATTTATAATTTTCAGATAAAGCCTAACCTCTAACATGTCAATAGCAGGAAAGAATACATGTTGAAAACATAAATTTACATAGTAGTTTTGAATATGTAAATTAGTTTTGAATATGTAAATATGTGTCTAGTGAATGAAACTAATCCTGCTGCTCTATTCACAAATTCCTCCTTCTTGGGAGGAATCAGTAACCTGAGGTGTGCTGCAACTTGGTGGTTTATTCTTTGTGGTCTTGGAGGAACAGTTACCACAAATAAAGTATAAAACATAACTTCTGAGAGTGCCTGCATTCAGTCTTTACTGCAGGGTTATCAAATGAGAATGTGGAAAACTGGAACAAAGTAGTTGGGCAGAGTGTGTAAGCTATCCTATCATGATAACTGGGATTTAGATGCATATCTAATCTAGTTGAAGGAGAACAAAACCATCTTTTAACCACCAATATCCTTTTGTAATTAGTGAAAATTACATTCTATACAGAGTGGTAAAGGACATCAAGAAAAAAAAATCAGAATTAGGTTCTCACATTATCACCTTAGATACTGAGATTCCAGAAAGCTCCATCCCTCTGATAGGGATGTCTTCTAAAAGAGATTCACTGGGGAGACCTGTATTGCTTTGTTGGTTGGGGAGGGGGGGGACTACATAAATATACAAGGCTTATTGGTGCTATTTTCTTCTACCACAAAGTCCCAGCTATTTCAGTTTAGAGCTTTATTTTTTGTTTGTTTTATCACTGCTAAATCTCCCTGATATCTCTTAGCTCTGTTATTTAGGAAAAAAATTTAACTATTTTAGGCTTCATTTTTTTTTCTGTAAAATATGGAGCAATAATAATATTTATTCCAAAGTGTTACAGTGAAGATTAAATGAATTATATGACATTTACTTAAAACAGAGCCTGAGAGACAAAGTAAAATCTGAACATTAATGACCACTCCCTGATTGTAATGGTAATCACATGGTAATCACAGGCTGATTACCATCACAGTTATCCCAGCATTCATCACTGACCCTTAACCTTGAATTCTGAGTTTTATATAGCTTACATATAAAAGTGGAGGATTCACTGCATCAGGAAGCATACCTGATATATTTCTTCTTGACTAGGTGGTGGAGCCTTATTATTTCTGCATGTATTGAGTGAATGAAACTAATCCTGCTGCTCTATTCACAAATGGTTGGACTAGGAAATGGTTATGAGGTTGAAGATTGAAAAGAATCATATATTATGGAAATAGATACACATACATAAATATATAGAGAGAGGAGCCCAGATTCAGTAACTCTCTATCTCATTTCCTTTTTCTCTGAAAACTCTTTATTCTAATCCTCTTTTCCTGGCATTTCTTCTTGTCCACTGTCCGATTTATCCATTAGCCTAAATCTATAAGATTGAACTCTGATATAATGAAAATAATTATTACAATAATATCTCCTCACTCCTACAAGAGATCCTGTATTTAAAGGCTCCTCATTAGCCTGGCCTACTTAGGCTGTCAAATATTATTTCTTGGAAAACAAGTTGCCTTATTTAGCTGATTTGTTATCTCCTCCTTGGGACAGTGTTGTTTTTTTTTTCCCCCTGCAATAGTGAAGACAACACTCCTTGTCTAAACACAAATTCTTAACCCCTGGCCTCAAAATTTAATTCATATGCCTTCAACCAGACCTCACTGGCTCAACATAGGAAAAAAAAATATATGTATGTGTATACAAACACACACACACACACACACACACATGTATTATCCAGAAGCCTAAAGATGCAATTCATTGAAAGGTAGAACATTGTCAACCAACTACTTTGAACTTTAGAGAAAGCATGTTTCATATTAAGAGTTACTTTATGTAAATTATTTTCTATACAGAGAGCCATTTATCTCTGTAACAATTTACTTTAAGATATAAATTTAATATAGATTAAAATTTATTTTAAAAAATTGCTTCTTGGAGACACCCCAGTTGGACCTGAATTGAGCTTTACATGATATGTCATTTCTATTTCTTTACTTATTTAATCCATCACTTGGCAGATGCATTCTCAGGAAGCATTTACACTTCCCATAAATGCCTTAGAACTTGAACAAGAGAAGGCACTAGAATTTTAAGTTGCACTTGGACACCCACACAAGCTAACATGGCACCCAACCTTCAAATGTGGCAGAAGAGTGAAAGCATAATGTATCAGAGAATAGCATATACAACAGCATATGGATTACTGGTGGTTGTATCAACAGGCAAGATAGTTGTCAGCTGTGCTGTTTCTCAAGATGGATTGCAGAGATCAAGATGATCCCATGATATGAAATGTCACAACTTAGCTTTTATTCTTTCACTAGCCAGTAGGAATAATTTTAAAAGAAGAAAAAAAATAGAATTTGGGGATTATGTTATTGCCTGTTAAAATGCTGCAGTCAATATGCTAGCAGATTTGAAAAACAGCAATGGCTACAGGACTGGAAAAGGTCAGTTTTCATTCCAATCCTAAAGAAGAGCAATGCCAAAGAATGTTCAAATTACCATACCATCATGTTTATTTCACATGCTAGCAAGGTAATGCTAAAATCTTTCAAGCTAGGCTTCAACAGTATATGAACAGAGAACTTCCAGATGTACAAGCTGGATTTTGAAAAGACAGAGGAACCAGAGATTAAATTGCCAATATCTGCTGCATCATAGAAAAAGCAAGAGAGGGGGGCGGTCCTAAGATAGCAGAGGAATAGGATGGGGAGATCACTTTCTCCCTCACAAATTCCTCAAAAGAACATTTCAACGCTGAGTAAATTCCACAAAACAACTTCTGAATGCTGGCAGAGGACATCAGGCACCCAGGAAAGCAGATCATTGTCTTCAAAAACAGGTAGGAAAAAATATAAAGGACAAAAAAGGAGACAAAGGAGGGAGGGGGGGAGCTCCGTCCTGGGAAGGGAATCTTAAGAATAGAGGTTTCCAAACACCAGGAAACACTCTCACTGTCGAGTCTGTGGCGAGCCTTGGAAGCACAGAGGGCAACATAACAGGAAGGAAAAATAAATAAATAATTAAAACCAACAGATTACAAGCCCAACAGTAACTCCCCCAGCGGAGAAGCAGCACAGACGCCTGCATCCACCACTAGCAAGTGGGGGCTGGGCAGAGAGGCACGGGAGGCGCGGGTGGCATGGGCTGCAGTGCTTTGTAAGATTCGGGCCTGAACGCCCCGTGCGTAACCAGAGTGAACTAACTTGGGCTAGCAAACCAGACTGTGGGATAGCTACCACATGAAAAGCTCAAACATAAGACACTGCCAGGACCGCGCACAGAACAAAGGATAGAACAGAAATAGCCAGCTGCAGACCATCCCCCTCCGGTGACAGGCAACCAGAGCCGTAAGGCCTGGAAGGGGGCAATCGCAGCCCAAGAGGGACATTACCTACCAAAATGCAAGCAGGCTTCTTTGCTAACTAAGACTTCTGGGGGTTCTGGACAGTCATCAGCCGCCAGAGAAGGGACAGAAGCAATACACCCAGAAAACTGAGCAGCAGAGACGGGAAAGGTGATAAGTGGCAGCAACTGCGCTCGCCAAACACCTGAGCTACTCGGAACTGGGAAGGGCACAAAACGCCAGGCCAACTGAATCTGTGCCTCTGAGGGCTAACTGAGTGCCAAGCCTGAGTGGCTTAGACCGGGGAGGTGCATGCAGCCTAGGGCCAGCCTCAGACGCTTCTGAGGGCTACCTGAGCACCGAGCCTGAACGGCTTAGACGGGGGAGGTGCATGCAGCCTAGGGCTGGCCTCAGATGGTTCCTGGCGGAGCAATGTAGAGCCTGAGTGGTGTGCACCACGAGCAGGGGCAGGCCCAGTGGGGCTGAGACACTGCAAGCACATGCCAGTGTTACTTATTTGCAGCATCCCTCCCTTCCCACAGTACAACTGAACAAATAAGCCGAAAAAAAAAAAAGAAAGTGTCCACCACCGCCCCCCACCCCCCCCAACAGGGTGGAAATCAGACACTGAAGAAGATAGCAAACAGAAGAAGTTAAACAGAGGGAACCGCCTTGGAAGTGACCTGACACTGCCCACAACACCAGAGAAAGGGTCAGATATATCTTTGCTATTTTTACGATCATTCATTTTTTGTTGTTGTTGTTGATATTGTTGTGTGATTGTTTTTTCTTTTCTTTTACTCTTTTTTTAACCTTTTAAAATTTTTAAGTCCTCTATTTCTCCTTTAATTTTTATTTTTATAACCTACTATTACTTTTCAAAAAAAAAAGACCCTATTTTTAAAGCAAATGCCGTATATACTATTTTTGTGGTTGTTGTTTTTTAATAATTTTTGTGGCTTTGTGATTTTTTTTTCTTTCTTCTCCTTCTTCTTCTTTTCTTTAATATTGTATTTTTGAAAATCCAACCTCTACTCTAGATTTTTAATCTTTGCTTTTTGGTATTTGTTGTCAATTTTGTACATTTAAAAACCCAATCTTCAGTACCAAATTTTACCTGAGAGTTAGATTACTGGCTTGACCACTCTCTTCTCCTTTGAACTCTCCTTTTTCTCCACCAGGTGGCCCCTTTCTCTTCCCTCCCCCTTCTCTTCTCTACCCAACTCTGTGAATCTCTGTGTGTTCCAGACGGTGGAGAACACTTAGGGAAGTGGTTACTGGCTGGATCTGTCTCTCTCCTTTTCATTTCCCTCTTTTATCCTCCTGGCCACCTCTGTCTACTTCCTCCCTCTCCTCTTCCCTGTATAACTCTGTGAACACCTCTGAGCAGTCCAGACTGAGGAGTGCACATAAGGAAGTGACTACTGACAAGCTTTCTCTCTCCTCTTTTGATCCCACCTCATCTCATTCCAGTCACCTCTAACTACCCCCTCCCTCTTCTCTTCTCCATGTAACTCAGTGAACCTCTCTGGGTGTCCCTCAATGTGGAAAACCTTTTCATCTTTAACCTAGATGTTTTATCATCAGTGCTGTATAGATGGAGAAGTCTTGAGGTTACTGTATAAATAAAACTGAAAACCAGAAGCAGGAGGCTTAAGTCCAAAGCTGGAGAAATGCCCACCAACCAAACAAAAGAGGAAGAGATAAGAAATCTACCTGAGAAAGAATTCCAAATATTGATAATGAAAATGACCGAAAATCTTGAAATTAAAATGGAATCACAGATAAATAGCCTGGAGACAAGGACTGAGAAGATGCAAGAAAGGTTTAACAAGGACCTAGAAGAAATAAAAAAGAGTATATATTATATATATTATATTATATATTATATTATTATATTAATATATAATATTATATATTATTATATATGATATAATTATAATATTAAATATATTTTATATAATTATATATATTATATATTATATATTCATATATTTTATATATTATATATATTTATTATATATTTTATGTATTATATATGTATTTTATATATTATATATTATATATTATTTTATATATTTTATATAATTATATAATTTATATAATTTATATAATTAATATATTTTATATATTTATATATTATATATTAATATATTATATATATTATATATTATATAATATATTATACTTTATTTTTATATATTATATATGTATATATTTATAAATTTATATATTTTTAAATTTTTATATTTTACATATTATATATATTATATTATATATATTAAATATATAATGATTATATTATTATATATTATTATATAATATATATTATATATTATATATTATATTATATATTATATATTATAACATAAAATTATATATATTGCATATATTATATATTATATATTCAATATGTAATGAATAATGCAATAAATGAGATCAGAAACATTCTGGAGGCAACAAATAGTAGAATAATGGAGGCAGAAGATAGGATTAGTGAGATAGAAGATAGAATGGTAGAAATAAATGAATCAGAGAGGAAAAAAGATAAACGAATTAAAAGAAATAAGGACAATCTCAGAGACCTCCAGGACAATATGCAATGCTACAACACTCGAATTATAGGAGTCCCAGAAGAAGAAGACAAAAAGAAAGACCATGAGAAAATCCTTGAGGAGATAATAGTTGAAAACTTCCCTAAAATGGGGAAGGAAATAATCACCCAAGTCCAAGAAACACAGAGAGTTCCAAATAGGATAAACCCAAGGCGAAACACCCCAAGACACATATTAATCAAATTAACAAAGATCAAACACAAAGAACAAATATTAAAAGCAGCAAGGGAAAAACAACAAATAACACACAAGGGGATTCCCATAAGGATAACAGCTGATCTTTCAATAGAAACTCTTCAGGCCATGAGGGAATGGCAAGACATACTTAAAGTGATGAAAGAAAATAACCTACAGCCCAGATTACTGTACCCAGCAAGGATCTCATTCAAATACGAAGGAGAAATCAAAAGCTTTACAGACAAGCAAAAGCTGAGAGAATTCCGACCACCAAACCAGCTCTCCAACAAATGCTTAAGGATATTCTCTAGACAGGAAACAAAAAAAGGGCATATAAACCTGAACCCAAAACAGTAAAGTAAATGGCAACAGGATTATACCTATCAATAATTACCTTAAAAGTAAACGGGTTGAATGCCCCAACCAAAAGGCAAAGACTGGCTGAATGGATACAAAAACAAGATCCCTACATATGCTGCCTACAAGAGACCCACCTCAAAACAAGGGACACATACGGACTGAAAGTGAAGGGCTGGAAAAAGATATTCCATGCAAATAGAGACCAAAAGAAAGCAGGAGCGGCAATACTCATATCTGATAAAATAGACTTTAAAACAAAAGCTGTGAAAAGAGACAAAGAAGACCACTACATAATGATCAAAGGATCAATCCAAGAAGAAGATATAACAATTATAAATATCTATGCACCCAACCTAGGAGCACCACAATATGTAAGACAAATGCTAACAAGTATGAAAGTGGAAATTAACAGTAACACAATAATAGTGGGAGACTTAAATACCCCACTCACACCTATGGACAGATCAACTAAACAGAAAATTAACAAAGAAATGCAAACTTTAAATGATACATTAGACCAGTTAGACCTAATTGATATTTATAGGACATTTTACCCCCAAACAATGAATTTCACCTTTTTCTCAAGTGGGCATGGAAACTTCTCCAGCATAGACCACATCCTGGGCCATAAATCTAACCTTGATAAATTCAAAAAAATTGAAATCATTCCAAGCATCTTTTCTGACCATAATGAATTAAGATTAGATCTCAATTACAGGAGAAAAACTATTAAAAATTCCAACATATGGAGGCTGAACAACACGCTTCTGAATAACCAACAAATCACAGAAGAAATCAAAAAAGAAATAAAAATTGCATAGAAACTAATAAAAATGAAAACACAACAACTCAAAACCTGTGGGACACTATAAAAGCAGTGCTAAGAGGAAAGTTCATAGCAATACAGGAATACCTCAAGAAACAAGAAAAAAGTCAAATAAATAACCTAACTCTGCACCTAAAGCAACTAGAAAAGGAAGAAATGGAAAACCCCAGAGTTAGTAGAAGGAAAGAAATCTTAAAAATTAGGGCAGAAATAAATGCAAAAGAAACAAAAGAGACCATAGCAAAAATCAACAAAGCCAAAAGCTGGTTCCTTGAAAGGATAAATAAAATTGACAAATGATTAGCCAGACTCATCAAGAAACAGAGAAAAATCAAACCAATAAAATTAGAAATTAAAATGGAGAGATCACAACGGACAACACAGAAATACAAAGGATCATAAGAGACTACTATCAGCAATTATATGTCAATAAATTGGACAATGTGGAAGAAATGGACAAATTCTTGGAAAAGTACAACTTTCCAAAACTGAACCAGGAAGAAATAGAAAATCTTAACAGACCCATCACAAGCATGGAAATTGAAATTGTAATCAGAAATCTTCCAGCAAACAAAAGCCCAGGTCCAGATGGCTTCACAGCTGAATTCTACCAAAAATTTCGAGGAGAGCTAACACCTAGCCTACTCAGACTCTTCCAGAAAATTGCAGAGGAAGGTAAACTTTCAAACTCGTTCTATGAGGCCACCATCACCCTAATACCAAAACCTGACAAAGATGCCACAAAAAAGAAAATTACAGGCCAATATCACTGATGAACATAGACGCAAAAATCCTCAACAAAATTCTAGCAATCAGAATCCAAGAACACATTAAAAAGATCATACACCATGACCAAGTGGGCTTTATCCCAGGGATGCAACGATTCTTCAATATCCGCAAATCAATCAATGTAATTCACCACATTAACAAATTGAAAAATAAAAGCCATATGATTATCTCAATAGATGCTGAGAAGGCCTAAGACAAAATTCAACATCCATTTATGATAAAACTCTCCAAAAAGCAGGAATAGAACGATCATACCTCAACATAATTAAAACTATATATGACAAACCCACAGCAAACATTATCTTCAATGGTGAAAAATTGAAAGCATTTCCCCTAAAGTCAGGAACAAGACAAGGGTGCCCACTTTCACCGCTACTATTCAACATAGTTCTGGAAGTTTTGGCCGCAGCAATCAGAGCAGAAAAAGAAATAAAAGGAATCCAAATTGGAAAAGAAGAAGTAAAACTCTCACTGTTTGCAGATGACATGATCCTCTACATAGAAAACCCTAAAGACTCCACCAGAAAATTACTAGAGCTAATCAATGAATATAGTAAAGTTGCAGGATATAAAATCAACACAAAGAAATCCCTTGCATTCCTATACACTAATAATGAGAAAGTAGAAAAAGAAATTAAGGAAACAATTCCATTCACCATTGCAACGAAAAGAATAAAATACGTAGGAATATATCTACCTAAAGAAACTAAAGACCTATATATCGAAAACTATAAAACACTGATGAAAGAAATCAAAGAGGACAATAATAGATGGAGAAATATACCATGTTCATGGATCGGAAGAATCAATATAGTGAAAATGAGTATACTAGCAAAGCAATCTACAGATTCTATGCAATCCCTATCAAGCTACCAAAGGTATTTTTCAGAGAACTAGAACAAATAATCTCAAGATTTGTATGGAAATACAAAAAACCTCGAATAGCCAAAGCAATCTTGAGAAGGAAGAATGGAACTGGAGGAATCAACCTGCCTGACTTCAGGCTCTACTACAAAGCCACAGTCATCAAGACAGTATGGTACTGGCACAAAGACAGAAATATAGATCAATGGAACAAAATAGAAAGCCTAGAGATAAATCCACACACCTATGGACACCTTATCTTTGACAAAGGAGGCAAGAATATACAATGGAGTAAAGACAATCTCTTTAACAAGTGGTGCTGGGAAAACTGGTCAACCACTTGTAAAAGAATGAAACTAGATCACTTTCTAATACCACACACAAAAATAAACTCAAAATGGATTAAAGATCTAAATGTAAGACCAGAAACTATAAAACTCCTAGAGGAGAACATAGGCAAAGCACTCTCCGACATAAATCACAGCAGGATCCTCTATGATCCACCTCCCAGAATTCTGGAAATAAAAACAAAAATAAACAAATGGGATCTAGTTAAAATTAAAAGCTTCTGCACAACAAAGGAAACTATAAGCAAGGTGAAAAGACAGCATTCTGAATGGAAAAAAATAATAGCAAATGAAGCAACTGACAAACAACTAATCTCAAAAAATATACAAGCAACTTATGCAGCTCAACTCCAGAAAAATAAATGACCCAATCAAAAAATGTGCAAAGAACTAAATAGACATTTCTCCAAAGAAGACATACAGATGGCTAACAAACACATGAAAAGATGCTCAACATCACTCATTATCAGAGAAATGGAAATCAAGACCACAATGAGGTACCACTTCACACCAGTCAGAATGGCTGTGATCCAAAAGTCTGCAAGCAATAAATGCTGGAGAGGGTGTGGAGAAAAGGGAACCCTCTTACACTGTTGGTGGGAATGCAAACTAGTACAGCCACTATGGAGAACAGTGTGGAGATTCTTTAAAAAATTGCAAATAGAATTGCCATATGGCCCAGCAATCCCACTGCTGGGCATACACACCGAGGAAACCAGCATAGAAAGAGTCACATGTATGCCAATGTTCATCGCAGCACTGTTTATAATAGCCAGGACGTGGAAACAACCTTGATGTCCATCAGCAGATGAATGGATAAGAAAGCTGTGGTACATATACACAATGGAGTATTACTCAGCCATTAAAAAGAATACATTTAAATCAGTTCTAATGAGATGGATGAAACTGGAGCCGATTATACAGAGTGAAGTAAGCCAGAAAGAAAAACACCAATACAGTATACTAACACATATATACGGAATTTAGAAAGATGGTAATGATAACCATGTATGTGAGACAGCAAAAGAGACACAGATGTATAGAACGGACTTTTGGACTCTGAGGGAGAGGGAGAGGGTAGGATGATTTGGGAGAATGGCACTGAAACATGTATACTATCATGTAAGAAACGAATCACCAGTCTATTTTCAATACAGGATACAGGATGCTTGTGGCTGTTGCACAGGGATGATCCAGAGAGATGATATGGGGTGGGAGGTGGGAGGGGGGGTTCATGTTTGTGAACTCATGTACACCCGTGGTGGATTCATGTCAATGTATGCCAAAACCAATACAGTATTGTAAAGTAGAATAAAGTAAAAATAAAAATTAAAAGAAAAAAAGAAAAAGAAAAAGAATTCCAGAAAAACATCTACTCCTTCTTCATTGACTACTCTGAATCCTTTGACTATGTGGATCACAATAAATTGTGGAAATTTTTAAAGTGATGTAAATACCAGACCACCTTACCTGCTCCCTGAGAAACCTGTATGCAGGTCAAGAAGCAACAGTTAGAATCAGACATAGAACAATAGTAGTGTTTGTTCCTCATTTGTGTCCTACTCTGCAACCCCTGGACTATAGCCTGCCAGGCTCCTCTGTCCATAGGATTCTCCAGGCAAGAATACTGGAGTGGGTTGTCATTCCCTTTTCTAGGGGAATCTTCTTAACCCAGGGATCGAACCTGGGTCTTCTGCATTACAGGAAGATTCTTTACCATCTGAGCTACCGTGGAAACATGAACTGGCTCAAAACTGGGAAAGGAGTACATCAAGGCTGTATGTTGTCAGCTGGCTTATTTAACTTCTATGCAGAGTATATCATGCAAAATGCTGGACTGGGTGAATCACAAGTTGGAATCAAGATTGCAGGAAGAAATATCAACAACTTCAGAATGCATACCATACTACCCTAATGGAAGAAAGAGAAGAGGTACTGAAGAGACTCTTGATGAAAGTGAAAGAGGGGAGTGAAAAAGCTGGCTTAAAACTCAACACTCAAAAACCTAAGATCATGGCATCCAATTCCATCACTTCATGGCAAACATATAGGGAAAAATGGAAATAGTGGAAGATTTCATTTTCTTGGGCTCCAAAATCACTGCAGACTGTGATTGCAGCTATCAAAATAAAAGACCCTTGCTCCTTGGAAGAAAAGCTATGGCAAACCTAGACAGGGTATTAAAAAGCAGATGCATTACTTTGCTGACAAAGGTCCATATATTCAAAGCTGTGGTTTTCCTAGTAGCTATGTATGGGTGTGGATGTAAGAGCTGGACCATAAAGAAAGCTGAATGCAGAAGCATTGATCCTTTCAAACTGTAGTGCTGGAAGAGAAGTCCTTTGGACTGCAAAGAGATCAGACCAGTCAATGCTAAAGGAAATCAATCTTGAATATTCGTTGAAAGGACTGATGTTGAAGCTGAAACTTCAAAATTTGACCACTTAATGCAAACAGCCTATTCATTGGAAAAGATCCTGATGCTGAGAAAGATTAAGGACAGGAAGAGAAACAGGTGACAGAGGATGAGATGGTTGATGCCATCACCATTCAATGCACATTATTCAATGGACATGAGTTTGAGCAGACTCCAGGAGATGGTAGGGGATAGGGAAACCTGGCGTCCTGCAGTACACATGGTTGCAAAGAGTTGGACACAACTTAGTGACTGAACAACAACAGAAGTAGAAAAGAATTGCTGCACCAGCTATCTATAAAAAAGTATCTATTGAATCAAAGATACAGAAATATTTTTAAAACAACTGTTGTGTTTGCTTTTGCTGTGCTTGGAACATGGAATAGTGTCTATTTTCAAGTAGAATCTAGTCAGCTTGAAGTGATAAGACTAGACTATAAAAACAATTGGGATTCAGTAATGGTGCAACAGGTTGAAACTGTGCCATCATTCATCATTCTAAGATCATCTTATGCAGAATACCATGGTTAGAAAAAAAAGTGGATTCAGATTTAAAGAATCTGTTTTTCTGACCACAGTGAAGTCAATCTAAACTGCAGTCAGCAATATGCTTAGTTCTATGTCAAAATGTTTCTCTAGAAAGAAGGATGCCTGCATCAGTTGGTACCTAATTTTAGTTACCGTGTGCTACATCTGTTGCTAGATTTCATTGATTCTGGAGCTTTCACACCTGTCAGCTCTCTAGAAGGAACTGTTCCTATTGTCTTCATCCACACCTTTAGGGGGCCCAGTCACCTCACTTGGAATAGCTTAACCATTTTTTCCAACCATCCAACTTCTCATCCTTTAGGGCGCATTCAAGTTCTTCTTTAGTGGAGCTTTCTCCAATAGTAGTCATCTTTATTTTTCAAGTGTTTGAGGGTTAATCTTGTCTCCTTTCAAGTAGATTTCAAGTAGATTTTAAAAATGTCCAGTTTATCAGATATTTCAATTGCACTAATGATCACAAAGGAAGCTTGAGTTGTGTTTTGTTTGTTTGTTTTCATTGTTGTGCGATCATGTTGGAAGTTTGGCCAACAAAATCATAGAATGGACATGAAAGTAATAGACACATTTATAGACAGGGTCCTAATTAAAAGATACAGCAAAATCCTATTTATGATTCTTTTATCTCTTCCATTCCAGGGTAACATCTGAAGCTCTTGTAAAGAATATTTAGCACCAAGTTCAAAGACTGGAGTCCCGAGTCAGTACCTTTAGAAGTGCTGCATAGGAGACTTATCCAAACAGCAATATCAAAACTAAATGTTATGTCAATGAAAAATAACCTCATATTTTAAAACAATTAATTTTTTTAATTACAATAAAAAGTTAACTACCCTGAGAGATATATTGCTTACTCTCTTTATTCATTATAAAATTTAATACATGCTTGACACTTAGAACCATGCTTGTCACATAGTAAATGCTTAATAATGCTAGTTGCTATCATAATTACTTCTACTAATATAGTTCTACTAATGTAATCCTTTCAACTAAAATTCAATGAGTACTAACTAGGGAATAAGCATGTTCTAAGCACTGTAGAAAAATTAAGTTAATAAATACAGCCTTTGTTCTTAAAAAGTTCACAGTTTATTAAAAATAATAATTATAGTAATAAAATATCTGGCATCTATTGAACAAAGCCTCCTTAAAATAACAACATATCACAATCAGTTTACAGTTGTAAAAACTAAGGCACAAATAGATGAAATTCAGTGCCCAATGTCACAAAGTTGATAATTGGAAGGACAACACTTATATCTAAGTTAGAAAGTCTAGCTTCAGTGCCCATGCTTTTATTTTTCCATGCCATGCTGCCAGTGAGAATTGTGTGACTTGACAGAGGAGCTGTGTAAAAAACATGAAGAAGACACTTCAGTGAGAGGGTGACACTAGAATGAAATTTGACAGATGAGTAGAAGTTTGCCAAGTGCACTATAGTGTTAAGGATACAATGTTTAATTAATAAATTATTTACTGTGGATTCTCATTGATTAATGAAGCTAATTTTAGGAACCACTGGACTAGGCAGCGTAACAGCTCTTAATTGGTAATGACTCCTAATTTCAAGGAGAAATCCAGCTTAAACTGTACTTAGGAAAAAGGAGGGAAGTACTTCTGAAGTCACATGAGAGTCTCAAATGATATAATCAGGACAATGCCTCTCTGCTTTGATTTTTATGAAGACCTTCCCCCCATATTTGGAGGGGGGGAAGTGGACAAAATTTACTCAGGGCTTATATTTTATGGGACTATTAATCTCTACAGAAAGTACTGAGATGGAGACATTTTCAATGAGATGGAGACATTTTTCCTCCTAGGCACACAGGAAGGCCTATTGTCTAGCAGCATTTCCATTTTATTGGAGTCATGTAACTGAGCTCTTGCCAATGGCTTGTGGGAGGAAATTATCTAAGTTCACTCAGGCTTAGCTTTTAGACACTTTTCTGTGTCTTCCACCACCTTTCCCTAGTGCCATGATCTTACAACCACGTTTCATATGGTGAAGTCACAAGAAAGAGTATGGCCCAAACCAAACTGGACTGTCCTTGACATACATATATATATATATATATATATATATATATATATCTTTATTTTGTTATGTTGCTGAAATGTCAGGGTTAATTTGTTACTGTAGCATATCCTAGCTTATGCTGGTTAAAACAATGTCTGATTTATGTGAGTTTTAGATAAATCTTGGTGGACTAATTTGTCTTGCATGCTAATCTCTGAATTACATAACATGCAAGAGTTCAGAACAATCCAAATGGCCAGATCTAACTTGGAACTGCTTATTTAACTTATATGTGCAGTACGTCATGTGAAATGCCAGATTGGATAAAGCACAAACTGGAATCAAGATTGCCAGGAGAAATACCAATGACCCCAAATATTCAGATGACACGATCCTTATGGCAGAAAGTGAAGAGGAACTAAAGAGCTTCTTGATGAAGGCAAAAGAGGACAGTGAAAAAGCTGTCTTAAAACTCATATTGAGTTCAAAAAAAATAAGATCATGGCATCCTGTTCTATCACTTCATGGCAAATAGATGGGAAAACAATCGAAACAGTGACAGACTTTATTTTCTTTGGCTTCAAAATCACTTCAGATGGTGACTGCAGCCATGAAATTAAGACATTTGCTCCTTGGAAGCAAAACTGACAAACCTAGACAGTGTATTAAAAAGCAGAGACATTACTTTGCTGACAAAAGATCTGTCTAGTCAAAGCTATGGTTTTTTCAGTACTCATGTTGGATGTGAGAGTTGGACCATAAAGGAGGCTGAATGCTGAAGAATTGATGCTTTTGAACTGTGGTTTTGGAGAAGACTCTTTAGAGTCCCTTGGACTGCAACGAGATCAAACCAGTCGATCCTAAAGGAAATCCATCCTGAACATTCATTGGAAGGACTTATGCTGAAGCTGAAGCTCTAATAATTTGGCCACCTGATGGGAAGAGCCAACTCATTAGAAAAGACCCTGATGCTGGGAATGATTGATGCCAGGTGAAGGGGACGACAGAGGATGAGATGGTTGGATGCCATCACTAACTCATGGACATGAATTTGAACAAGCTCCGGGAGATGAAGAACAGGTATGCCTGGCGTGCTACAGGGTCAAAAAGGGTTGGACATGACTGTGCGACTGAACAACAAACTTGGAACTACCCAAAAGTAAAACACAGAGAATGTTGAGGGAGTCAGAATGCAAAGGACCAGAGATGGGAAAAAACTGTGTCCACTATACATTCTATAGTCTTTAGCTTATGGTAGGTAACACATAGTTAACATAGTTGTTGATTAACTAGACCATTAGTAATTACATACGTATCTACCAACATCTGAAAAAATCTTACTGAGAGTAAAGCTGTGTGGTTTAGTTCTACAAATTATCTGTTCAACTTCTTAGCTTAATAATCAAAATTTTTTTTCTGCTGGAAATTTTTCTTCTCAGTCACATCTTATTTCATGTCTAGGAGTTAAAGTTGCTTAATTCAGTAATCTTATTCAGATAGAGATAGGCTTTATGTACATTTCTTATTTTTTGCTAACACTGTCAATTGACTTTGTTTTTATTAAATATTAATACATTTGTCTTCAGGAATAATTAAATTTCTTTTCTTGCAAAACCCAAGGAAGCAGAAATTTCAATTGAAGGGATCATGGTTGGTACAGTGCTTGAGGGAATCTCATCTACATTAATCTTATTCTGGGACCAGTTTTTTTTTTTTTTTTTTTAACAGGCAATATCTGTGCACTTAGGAAATAAAAAGGGAATGCTAGAATTCTGAGTACACGGAAGAATCTAGTCCTTCTTTGTACTGTGAGTTGTATAATGCAATCAGAGGAATCTTTAAAGGAATATGACTTTTCTCACTTAAACTTCAGATTTTTTTGAAAACTACTTTTACAATTGGGCACAATCTGAAAGAGCAATTCCTGACCCATATAGATTACTCTTCTTAAGCTATCTTTTTTCCTTATGCTCTAAAACCACATTTGGCTTCACACTACCAGTTGGTACTATAACTGCATTCTTTGAAGGATTTAGAGTAATCAGGCAGGGAAAACAAGAGTTGTACATGTAATGCCTAGATCAGTAATATAAGCAATGCGTTAATTCATAACTAAGAAAAAATCCTAATCTCAACCGAGAAGTATACCCTTGATACATATGAATGAAAAGGGATTTAAAATGGCACAAAGAATGAGTCTGTGCAAGAATAAAAGTTTTAAGATAATAAGGTACTCTTCTTTGAGGCATTCAAGTATGAATTGAGAAAAAAATGTGCACGTTTTTTTTAGACAGATATAGACATAACATGGAGGATTGGGCTAAATCATTATTAATATCATTATCATCACCATCTTCATCATCATCATCATTGGAAAATGTATTCTCGGTATTTCTGTATAAAAGTTCTCTGTGATTGAATATTAGCTAACATGTATTAAATTGTAACAATTTATAAAACATAGTAATAACTTCACATAGACAAGCAGGTTTAGTGCTCATAATAAGCCTATGAGGGAGAAACTGCTATTATCCTAATGCATGTATCTATTTAGAAATTTTTCAGAATAATAAAAAAGTTAGAAAATAATTTCAGTAAACACCCCATATTCACTAACTGCTCCATTTCTCTCCCTAGGTAAAGGCTCCCTAGGTAATATACCAAACCATTTGAAGAATGGGTACATCCAATAGCAATACTTCTGCATGTGTATCTCAAGAACAAGAATACTGGAGAATCCATCTCTCAGTAAAAAAGACATTCCCCTACAGAACCACAATACTACTATTTTACATGAAAATAGACTTTCTGTTTTAGAAACAGATTTTCTAAAGTCTATTTCTTGATAACAGACTTCTATTATTCTCACATTAGCTCAAATACTGTTCTCTCTCTCCCTCTTCTATGATTATTCTTTCCTGTGGAAAAGGTGTCTTCTTTGCTTGTACAATAGAAATATGCATAGTCACTAACTGTAGTGCACTACTGAAGATCCTTCTAACATATAGAAATATACAAATAATATTTTTGGAATACTTAAAGTACAAGCACTTCCCTGCAGGTTCAATGGTAAAGAACCTGCCTGTCAATGCAGAAGACATAAGTTTGATTCCTGGGTCAGATAGATCCTCTGAAGAAGGAAATGGCAACTTACTCCAGTATTCTTGCTAGGAAATCCCATGAACAGAGGAGCCTGTCAGGGTACAGTCCATGGAGTCACAAAAGAGTCAGATATGACTTAATGACTAACAAACAAGTGAAACCCAACTTCACTACCTATTAAGGTTTTCTTAATTACCTAGTAAGTTTAAATTTAACGATGAGAATCAAAAGGCAGATGCCTTTTTCTTTTTTTTAATTTTTATTTTTACTTTATAATACCGTATTGGTTTGGCCATACATTGACATGAATCCACCACGGGTGTACATGAGTTCCCAAACATGAACCCCCCCTCCCACCTCCCACCCCATAACATCTCTTTGGATCATCCCCGTGCACCAGCCCCAAGCATCCTGTATCATGCATCGAACATAGACTGGCGATTCATTTCTTACATGATAGTATACATGTTTCAATGCCATTCTCCCAAATCATCCCACCCTCTCCCTCTCCCTCAGAGTCCAAAAGTCTGCTCTGCACATCTGTGTCTCTTTTGCTGTTTCGCATACAGGGTCATCATTACCATCTTTCTAAATTCCATATATATGTGTTAGTATACTGTATTGGTGTTTTTCTTTCTGGCTTACTTCACTCTGTATAATCGGCTCCAGTTTCATCCATCTCATTAGAACTGATTCAAATGTATTCTTTTTAATGGCTGAGTAATACTCCATTGTGTATATGTACCACAGCTTTCTTATCCATTCATCTGCTGATGGACATCTAGGTTGTTTCCATGTCCTGGCTATTATAAACAGTGCTGTGATGAACATTGAGGTACAGGTGTCTCTTTCTATTCTGGTTTCCTCAGTGTGTATGCCCAGCAGTGGGATTGCTGGGTCAAATGGCAGTTCTATTTGCAATTTTTTAAGGAATCTCCACACTGTTCTCCATAGTGGCTGTACTAGTTTGCATTCCCACCAACAGTGTAAGAGGGTTCCCTTTTCTCCACACCCTCTCCAGCATTTACTGCTTGCAGACTTTTGGATCACAGCCATTCTGACTGGTGTGAAGTGGTACCTCATTGTGGTCTTGATTTGCATTTCTCTGATAATGAGTGATGTTGAGCATCTTTTCATGTGTTTGTTAGCCATCTGTATGTCTTCTTTGGAGAAATGTCTATTTAGTTCTTTGCCCATTTTTTGATTGGGTCATTTATTTTTCTGGAGTTGAGCTGCATAAGTTGCTTGTATATTTTTTGAGATTAGTTGTTTGTCAGTTGCTTCATTTGCTATTATTTTCTCCCATTCAGAATGCTGTCTTTTCACCTTGCTTATAGTTTCCTTTGTTGTGCAGAAGCTTTTAATTTTAACTAGATCCCATTTGTTTATTTTTGTTTTTATTTCCAGAATTCTGGGAGGTGGATCATAGAGGATCCTGCTGTGATTTATGTTGGAGAGTGCTTTGCCTATGTTCTCCTCTAGGAGTTTTATAGTTTCTGGTCTTACATTTAGATCTTTAATCCATTTTGAGTTTATTTTTGTGTGTGGTGTTAGAAAGTGATCTAGTTTCATTCTTTTACAAGTGGTTACCCAAAGCAATCTACAGATTCAATGCAATCCCTATCAAGCTACCAGCAGTATTTTTCACAGAACTAGATCAAATAATTTCAAGATGTGTATGGAAATACAAAAACCCTCAAATAGCCAAAGCAATCTTGAGAAAGAAGAATGGAACTGGAGGAATCAACTTGCCTGACTTCAGGCTCTACTACAAAGCCACAGTCATCAAGTCAGTATGGTACTGGCACAAAGACAGAAATATAGATCAATGGAACAAAATAGAAAGCCCAGAGATAAATCCACACACGTATGGACACGTTATCTTTGACAAAGGAGGCAAGAATATACAATGGAGTAAAGACAATCTCTTTAACAAGTGGTGCAAAAGGCAGATTCCTTTACAACAAGGCTGCTGCTGCAGCTGCTGCTAAGTCGCTTCAGTCGTGTCCGACTCTGTGCGACCCCGTAGATGGCAGCTCACCAGGCTCCCCCGTCCCTGGGATTCTCCAAGCAAGAACACTGGAGTGGGTTGCCATTTCCTTCTCCAATGCATGCAAGTGAAAAGTGAAAGTGAAGTCGCTCAGTCGTGTCCGACCCCTAGCGACCCCATGGACTGCAGCCTACCAGGCTCCTCTGTCCATGGGATTCTCCAGGCAACAACAAGGCTAAGGACTCCAAAATAAATTCCAGATAAATTAAATTAAAAACTGTAAGACACTTGCCAATGGGTAGGGGAGTAATTTTCATAAATATGAAAAGAGATAGTCTAAAAATATGTGCAATTAAATAAATCAGAAAAGAACTAAAAAACTTAAATGCAGATATAATTATTTTCATATAAAAAATAAATTTAATTAAAAGGCAAACAAGGTCAAGGAGAATATTTGCTCATTAAAGAGCTTATATATTAATAAAAATTACACTAAAATACCAACAGGTAAGTAGGGAAAGGGGATAATGTGATTTATAGAAAAAGGTAATTACTGATAATATTTATTTAAAATGTTCAATCATATGAATATCTAAATAAGTTAAAATTAAGAAAATAATAAAGTACTTTCCCAGCAAATGTTCAAAGATATTTTAAAAATCAAGTGTTTACAAGCATGCAAGCAAATGATACTTTTATTCATCTACTGTGTGAATTTAAATATTCCCATTGCTCTTTAAGAGACAAAGTAGGACTATAATATCAATAAACTTAAGAATAAGTCTATACCATTTGACTGATTATTTCATCTTATAGGACCTATCCAAAGAATGAGAAAATCTACCAAAGGAATATATAGAGATATACTATGCAAATCAAAACAAATAATGATTAAACAAATTCTAGTGTAGTTATAGAATGGCATTATATTTTACTATTAAGAAAACTTTTAAAGTATACCTTAAATGGGAAAATTATACTAATAAAAAATAACTTAAAAATGATGCTTTATAAAATTTATATAAACTATTTATATAATAAACATGATGTGAAGTTGCTCAGTCGTGTCCGGCTTTACTCTTTGCAACCCCATGGACTGTAGCCTACCAGGCTCCTCTGTCCATGGCATTCTCCAGGCAAGAGTACTGGAGTGGGTTGCCATTTGCTTCTCCAATGATAAACATATACCATTATATTAATTATGAATTATAAACACATTCTTTTATTAAGTAAATATTCTGAGTTTAACTCTGAAAGTAAGTTAAAAAAAAACCCTAAGGGTGTTTTTTTTTAATTATTTTTGCTTTCATTTTTATATCTTCCAAATTATTTCCAATAATCCTATATATATATCACTTGAATTTTTAAGTGTGTATAAATTTTAAAAATATTTATATGCCACATTCAGATGATCTTAGTGGTTGGAGAGTGACTTCAGATTAAATGAGGTGAATAGTCATAAATGAGGTACAATAATTTCATACAATGATTTGGCTTTTGAAAGAAGCAGCAGGTGCATCATATTTTTCTTTCCATCCTCTGTTGTTTAAGTATGCTGACACTTTACTAGGTCTCAACCATATGGATGTGCTTACTGGCACAGTAGCCTAGTGTGCATTTGTCAGCCTCAGCGAAAGCCTCAAAAAGACAGCTTGGATGCTTCTTGACATTCATATCAAAGTCAGTCCAAAGCAGGCAGCCCATCAGTGATTGATTACTTCCAGAGACACTGGGGAGTTTTACATTTTATACATACTTTTCTCCCCTTGGGAAATTTGTCATTATCTGTATTCACGTCAATCTGGCACAATAAAGACTCACTAAATACATCTCAAAATTGTTTTTGCAAAATGCACACATTTTGTTCATCTTAAAATTGAGGGTATTTTTGGTTAACTCTAAAGTTTTGAGAAACTAAGTTGTATACTCTCTATATTCTAATTCTGATACTTGCACACAATATACACAAAGGAATAGCTTAATACTTACTAAAGAAATAGAATTTGTATTCAAAAGCTTCCCACAATTACAATTCCCTGCCTGGATGTCTTCATCAGAAATTTGTATTAAAATTTTTAAGAAGTAATGCCAATTAAACTATTTCAGAAGTTAGAGGCAGCATTCTAACTCAATTTATGAGGCCAGAATAATCTAATAATTCTGATACCACAACCAGAACAAAGAACAATACAAAAAATAAAATTACAGACTAACATTTAGCATGAATGCATAAATTTAACAATATATTAGCAAATAAACATTATATAATAATGAGAAAAAAAAAAAACAAGGAAAGTTTACACCAAGAATGCAAAGTTGAGTTAATAAATAGTTGAGTTAATATTTATAATTAGATAAATATAGTTCACCAAATTCATAGAATAAAGGCTACATAAAAGTATAATCAGTTCAGTAGAAGCAGAGAAAGTACTTGACAATGTCAACACACATTCAAAATTTTATTTGTTTTTAAAAACATAACAGCTTTATTGAAATATAAGGTAAAATTCACCCATTTAAAGCACACAATTTAGTGGGTTTTAGTGCATTTATTGAATAGTGCAAGCCATTACTTTAATCAATTTTAGAAGATTCTCATCACATCCATTACAGAAGAAACTGTACACAGATTAAGTGTACAATTTACACTCTTCCTTTCCCTCAATCCCTACCACCAGCCCAGGGCAATCACCAATCTACTTCCTGTCTCTATAGATGTGCCTATTTTTGACATTTAATATAAATGGAATCTTATAATATGTGGTCTTCTGTGACTTCTGTCATTTAGCAGGTTTCAAAGGTCATTCATGTTGTAGTACAGATCAGTACATCATTCCTTTTTATTGCCAAATAAAATTCCATTGTATGGACTATATAATACTTTATCCATCCATCGTTTGATGGAATGGTGAATGATTAAATAAATTTGTGTTATTTCCCACTTTGGATACTACAACTAACATTGTTGTGAACATTTTTCTGTAGGTTTTGTGTTGATATAGGTTTTCATTTCTCTCAGAAATTTATTAAGGAGTGGATTGCCAGGTTATATGGTAGCACCTCTGTTTAATCCTTTGAAGAATTGCTAGATTGTTTTCCAAAGCAACTGGATCATCTAAGGTTGTTTTGGCTGGTCTTTTTTGGTGTGTTTTTATCTCCCTGTCAGCACTTTGATATTTGGTGCCAGTCCCTTTTAGCCTTTAAAGTTTCTGCTGAAAATTAGATTATAATTTTATGGGGGCTGCCTAATACCTATTAGCATAACTAGCTGTTTGTCTCTTGATACTTTTAAGATTGTCACTTTTAACTTTTGACATTTTAATTATAATGTCTCTTGGTGTGGGTCTCATTGATTTCATGTTGTTTGAGATTCTGTGCTTTGGATGTCTGTTTTCTTCACCAGGTTAGGGACGTTTTCAGCTATTATTTCTTCAATCCATTTTCTGTCCCTTTTTCTTTCTCTTCTCCTTCTGGGACCCCTATAATGTGAATGTTATTATGATTAACTTTATCCCAGAGTTTCCTTAAACTAAATTTTCATTTTAAAAATAAATTGTTTTCTTTTTGCTCTTCTGATTATTTCCACTACTCTGTCTTCCAGATCACTGGTCCATTATTTTGTATCCTCTAATCTGCTGTTGATTCATTTCAATTTTATAGTTTTCAGAAGTATTTTTTAAGATATTTTTATAACTTCATTGATGTTCTCATTGCATTCATTCATACTTCTGATTTTGTTGGGCATACTTATGATTAATACTTTGAAGTCTTTTTTTGGTAAATTTCTGATCTCAGTTTGTAAGTCCATTTTCTGAGGTTTTGTCTTGTTCTTCTGTGTCAAAATATCTCATTTTGTCCAACTCACTGTGTTTTTTCTATGCATTAGGTATATCAGCCACATCTCCTGGTCTTAGAAGAGTGATCTTATATAAAAGGTCTCCTGATGGGTCCAGTGGCACAATCCCCCTTGGTCACCAAAGCCAGGTGCTCCAGGAGTATCCCCTGTATGTGCTATGTGCATGTCCTGTTGTGGTTGTGTCTCAATTACTTCAGATAACCTGATGGGCAGGGCTGGTTCCTGGCTTGGCTGTTTATAAGGCCTCGGTGCAACTGCTGTGGGTACACTATGTGCAGGGCTGGCTCCTTGTGCATCTGGCTGCCAGATAGAGTCATGGTCATGACTATTATGGGAATAATGGTGTAGAGGACTGACCTGTAAAGTAAGAGCCACTTTGAGAGGGCGCTGATACCAATTATGGATTCCTTTTTCGGGTGGTGTGGGAACCACTTTAGAGGGGTTCAAATAGTGTTGGCTAGGTTGATTTAGAGGGAAAGAAATAGTATCCATGAGTACCAGTCTAATTGGATGGAAGGAGAGTAAAAAACAAATGGCACCCACTAGTGCTGCTTTCATCTCTGAGGAAAGTTTCATCAGATCACTGCTCCTCTGGAATATGCCCTAATATTCATGAGTAAATCTCCTTCTACTATCCTTCTACAATGACCCAGTTGCTTTTCAAGTGGCTATCTCTGTGCTGGAACTGGAATTAACTGAGTTTGCATGTGCGCCTTTCAGGAGTGGAGTCTCTGATTCCTATAGTTCTCCAGATATAAGCCTTATTGGTTTTCAAAGCCAGATGTTATGGGGACTCATCTTCCTGGTGCAGGTATCCTGGGCAGGGGACCCCAGTGCTCAGACCCCTTGCTCCTCAGTCAGGGACCTCTGTGGTTATGGTATCGCTTTTATTTTAGGCCACTGACCCAGAGGTGTGGGTCTGACTAGACTGCATTTCCGCTCTTGGTCCCCCTCAATGTCACCTTTTCTTTATATCCTTAGAAAATCTGTTCTGCTCATCTTCAGGTTGTTCTTAGAGATAGTTGTTGTTCTATATGAAGTTGTATTAATAGTTTTGGTGTACCCATGGGAGGAGGTGAGCTCAGAATCTTCCCACTCTGCCATCTTGATCCCAGCAGGCTTTTTTTTTTTTTTTTGCAGAAACTGACAAGTTTATTCTAAAATATATATCATAACATAAAGTACTAAAATTCCCAAGTTAACCTTGAAAAAGAAGCATAAAGTTGGAATATTTACTTACACTATCCAATTGAAGATTCCTATAATGCTACAGTAATCTAAATAATCTGTTAGTATTACAAGGATAGAAAAATTGATCATTGGAACACTGAGACTAAACCCACTGTCATTGATTTTCTTTTCTTCTTCTTCTTTTTTTTTTTTTGGCTGCAGAATACAGCATGCAAGATTTCATTTCCCTGACCAGGGATGGAACCCACACCCTCTGCATTGGAAGCACAGACTCTCAACCACTGGACCACCAGGGAAGTCCCAACCCACTTGTCATTTGATTTTTAAAGAGGTGTCAACAAATTGTCAGTTGGAAAACTGGCCCCCATACACCATGGGCCAGAGAGATGGGCTACTCCAGATTGGTATGATCAAGGGAACTTATTTGCAAGGTTTATATTGTGTGGTCATAAGGGAAGATCACTGCCCCTGCCCATGAGAATCTTAAAAGTTTATACATTTGTCCTTTGGTATCTACAGGGGATCGGTTCCAGGACCTTTTGCATACACAGAAATCCGAGCATGCTTAAGCCCTTTATACAAAATGACATAGTATAGTCCTATAACCTTTATACATTCCTGTATACTTTAAATCATCTCTAGATCTATAATAAGGTAAATACAATGTGTAAACATTTATCAGCATGCAACAGTTGAAGTTTTGCTTTCTGAAACTTTCTGGAATTTTTAAGAAAGTGTTTTCAATCAGCATTTTGAATCCCAGGATTTAGAATCCACAGAAGGCTGACTGTATGGAGGTCTTACTACGGTTCAGTCAAATATTCATTCAGATGGTTGCAAAAATACCTTACTCTCTCAAGGCTAGGTCCTTAAAAATGAATTCTATCACAGGAAAAGTGGGAAGAATGCACATTCCAAGGACAGGGGAGTCGGTGAGGAGCCTACAATTTCCTGGGTCAAGCTCTTGTGTCAACTGGTGGTCACTTTGATCTCTTCCATCGATAGTTCAGAGGAAAGTATTTTTTAACATATGATTCCAGAATAACTGAGTAAACCTCAACCACTATCTCATGTTTCATACAAAATTAATATGTGATACATCATATACATAAATATAAATGTTAATATTTTCAACATCCAGGAAACTATAAAGGAAAACATGTATGTTTACTTAATAGGACACTGCCAGAACTATCATAAATTTAAATAAAATATATTGGACTTTAAAGTTAAAACATCAGCTTTTCAAACAAAAAAAAAAAACAAACATTAAATATTCAAAGACAAGGCACTAGAAAGGAAGATAAACATCTGTCAAAAAGCTGTCATCTAGAACACATGTAAAGCACTCCTACACATCAATGAAGAAAAGCAAACCACAGAGTTGAAGATGGGAAAAAAAACTTGAAAAGACAATTCAGAGCAAAATATTCATATATTCCTACACAAAATTTGCAAAAAAAAGTGCATGAAAAGCTACTTAACACCATTAGTCATCAGTGGAAACACATTGTGATTCCACTGCATACACACACACACACACACACACACACTGATTAAAGTTAAATGTCTAATACTAAATATTCAAAAGGATGCAAATCATCTAGCTATCTTATTAGCTGGAATTATTGAGTAGATACAATTGCCACAAAAAAAGGAGCCAAAGGAGAATATGCTTATAGAGTTGGGATTGGGAAAGAAGCCATACAATGAGACAGAAAAGCAGTGAGAGATGGAGAAGGACACCAAAATTACAGCATAGAATACGTCTCAAGAAACCCAGGTACAAAGAGGCCAATTAGTATGCACTCTGATAAAAATAGTCTCGGGAGTTTCTCTTTGGGCACGTAGTGTGACCTTCAAAATATGAATTATCATAGAGGAGTGAAGAGAAAAGCTGGAGTGAAAGTAACATTAATCAATGTTAAATGGACAACAAGAGAAAAATAGTTTAGAAAACTCTCTTGAAAAGTATATATTACAGAAAAAAAAGAAAGCTAAAATTATAGCTTGAGTTTATATGCAACTGAAGAAAAAATTTTTGTGTGGGTAAAAAAAGTCAAATTTGTCTATAGTTGTGGGGAAACAGCCAATAAAATAGAATTATGAAGATATAGGACATAATATTGACAAATGCTGGGAAAAACTTTCAAAGTCAGGAATAAGCAAGTCTAGAATCATACATGAGTAAGTTTAATGGGGAGTTAATCAAGCAGAAGCAGCATTTTAAGGCACAAAAAAAAAAAAAAAGGGAAGAAGAGCTTCATGTTGTTTGAACTTAATCCCAGAAGAGATGGAATTGAGGTTATTTTGTGAGAATTTCCATCAAAAGTGGAAATGATGATTGTAGAATAGTAGGAAACATTTGTAATAGCAATTATAAAGAAATAGAAAGTTAAGTAAAGGTGAACAAAAGGATAACAGAGCAGCAGTGATAGACAAAATAAAGTGAATTAATATGAACTCACAAGTAGATATTGAGAAGGCCTATGACTGCATGTAGCAATATAGTAGTTTAGGCATACTTATAGTTGTTTTTCCTCTTGAGAATATTTAATTACTAATATTATTATAAATTAATATTTGTATTAATTCACATCTATGCCATCACCGACTCGATGAACTTGACTTTGAGTAAGTTCCAGGAGTTGGTGATGATGGACAGGGAAGCCTGATCTGCTGCAGTTCATGGGGTCGCAAAGAGTCGGACATGACTGAGCGACTGAATTGAACATTTATAGCCATATCCCTATACCTAAGAGAGTCAATTCTTAGGTAGGTTGATAAGAAGTCTGGGGTCCCTGAGTAAGAAAAAGGGGTCTGGGGCTCTCAAGGAGGAGATAGGGGTCTGAGGTTCTCAAGAATGAGAAAAGGACAAACTTTTTTTTTTTTTTTTCTTTAAGACCAGAGCTAATGATTACACAACAAAACAGCTCATCTTGCTCAAGGATGTTTTTTTCCTTTAACTCTGTACCAATGATAATGTAACAATAATGTACCCTGCTTGAGGGCTTGTTTCTCTTTCTTAAGAAACTTCTGACTAGTCCTGTCATCTTAAAATATATATTATGGGGGTAGGTCTGGTAAGATCTTTACAATCTTGAGACATTCTTTTGATTTGCTGTAATAACCAATTGAAAAAGTATGTAACTCCCTTGCTAAGACTAGCAAGTGGGGGCACTCTCTGTCCCCTTCTGATGTCTATGTCAGAAGCTTTCTCTGTCCCTTTTATACTTTAATAAAACTCTGCTATACAAAAGCTCTTGAGTGATCAAGCCTGGTGCCTGATCCCAAAGCTAAATCTTCTTCAGAGGTCAGGAATCCGACACCATTCACCATAAGCTATCACACCTATCTATCTTTCCACCTATATGTATATGTTGTAGTTTAGCCTAGTGATATGTATTTCTCTATCTTTCCATCTATATTGAACTAGTGAACTCATCATATGTTTATAATAGACATGAGTGGGGTGGGAATAAAAGTATTAAAGCTACATATCAAGGACTTAAGAGTTTAGGAGACATGAGAAACAAATCAAATGTGAACTCCACTGTGACAATTTCTTCCAAACCTATGTATGGTTAATCACTTATAGCAAAAACAGTGCTCTAGGCAGCTTATATCATCTTATGGGAGAAAAACATACCTATCTCTTTCCCACTCCCCATTTAATGATGTGATTTTTGGTAGCTTGCTGTCTTCCAGAGAGGGTATTCACAACCTGGAAAGTGGTAAATGTCACATAGTTTTGTTTTTTTTTTTCCTCCTCTGAGACCTGGTTCACCAAGTTTCCACTGCTTCTATCTTTTTTGAGCTTCCATTGCATATTTTTTGTTCCATACTACAATAATGGGTTTCCACATTGATCTTTTCCTGTTATATTTTCAGATGCAAAAAATGTCTATTTCTTTTTATCAAAACCCCAGTTTCTATTCAAGTGCCTGACACATGTTTTCCATTCAGAAGGAAGGTGGTAAGAAATGATAAAAGGAAGGATGTAGAGAAAGAATGAGGCAGCAAAGGAAGGAAATTGCATTGGGTGATTCTACATTTGAGACTGTGATGGGAAAAAAAAAAAAAAAAAACAACTTAAGTTGTCCTAAGGAGAAGGCAATGGCACCCCACTTCAGTACTCTTGCCTGGAAAATCCCATGGATGGAGGAGCCTGGTAGGCTGCAGTCCATGGGGTCACTAGGAGTCGGACACGACTGAGCGACTTCACTTTTACTCTTCACTTTCATGCATTGGAGAAGGAAATGGCAACTCACTCCAGTATTCTTGCCTAGAGAATTCCAGTGATGGGGGAACCTGATGGGCTGCCGTCTATGGGGTCGGGTCGCACAGAGTCGGACACGACTGAAGCGACTTAGCAGCAGTAGCAGCAGCAGCAAGGTAGAATTGTGAGTTCAACTGACCAAAGTATATGGATGCTAGATTCTCAAAAACAATGATGGCTGGTAATACGAGAGTGGGAGGAGAACATGATAGTCATTGAGGAAGTCAGAGATTTTCCCTCAAATTGGTGAATAATAACAAGACAGGAAAGACCATTTTTAAAATGCAGGATACTGATCTTCATTCTCAGGATGAAAGGTGGTAATATCCTGCCCCAAATACAAAGCATCCTAGCCTTGTAGTTATATGGAAGTACATGTTTGATTATTTTTCAAGTTGAGACAAATTGTTTTTGACTGATGGCTTTTTTCTCTTACTTGAAGCAAGTCCACAAACAGCTTGGCTACAATTCTCTTTGAGAGACAACAGCAGAACTCCTTATCTAGGCAAATACAAAACATGAAGGATGAATTCCACCATTGATAAGGCAATTTCTAAAGTCAGACTACTTGGGATCAGATCCTTGCTCTGCCACTTATATTTGTGAACTTGTACATTACTTATGTGTAATTTTCTCATCTGAAAAGTGGGATTAAAAACACTTTACTCATGGATTGTTAGGAGACTCAGATGAATAAATAGATCATTTATGATAGTGCCTGACACATGCTAAGTACTCATGAAACTAATAAGGTGAAAATGCAATTAATATTATGATTGGAAAACAGTGTTAGTCATTCAGTTGTGTCCAACTCTTTGTGACCCCATGAACTATAGCCCACCAGACTTCTCTGTCCACGGGATTCTCCAGGCAAGAATACTGGAGTGGGTATCCATTCCCCTCTCCAGGGGTTCTTCTCAACTCAGGGATTGAACCAAGTCTCCTGAATTGCAAGCAGATTCTTTACCATCTGAGCCACCAGGGAAACCTCAAGCCACCTGGTTGGCTAAATAGGAGCCAAACCTCTAGATCTCTCAGTCTCTGTTTCCTGTCCACAGGAACTTAAGGAAAGAATGGTTGCTTTTCAAAAGTCAAGATCATGCAGGCTTCCTAGGAACATCCATGAGAGCTCACTCATATCTCTTTTTTTCCCTTTTCAGTGATTGCTCAAAATAAATTTTAATATTTTGTTCCTCCTAAAAATCTTAAGAGTTCAATCTCTGAGTTTAATAGCAAATTTACCAAAATACCTCTGTATCTGGTCTAAAATATCACATTTAAAGAGCAAGAGATTTTTTTTCATAAATATCTACACTCTCTAGTTTCACTCTCCTTCTTTGTTCAAAAGATGGTTGCCTCACTAAATGTAAAAAAAAAAAAAAAAATTAAGAAGTCCCACTATATTTATCAATGACCTCCAAAATAAACTGGGGGCTTCCCTGGAGGCTCAAAGGTTAAAGGGTCTGCCTGGAATGTGGGAGACCTGGGTTCGATCCCTGTGTAGGGAAGATCCCCTGGAGAAGGAAATGGCAATCCACTCTGGTACTCTTGCCTGGAGAATCCCATGGAGGGAGGAGTGTGGTAGGTAGGCTACAGTGCATGGGGTCGTAAAGAGTCAGATACGACTGAGCAACTTCACTCACTCACTCAAGTACTGTAAATGTTCAAAATAATTGGGATTAACATACATACTACTGTGTATAAAGTATATAACTAATAAGGACCTGCTCTATAGCACAGGGAACTCTTGTCAATACTCTGTAATGACCTATATAGGAAAAGAATCTAAAATTGTTATACATCTAACTGTTATATATATATATAACATATGTATAACATATATATATATATATATATGATTGCCTTTTTTGTATGGGAGAAACTAACACAACATCGTAAATCAACTGGAGTGGGTAGCTATTCACTTCTCCAGGGCATCTTCCCAACCCAGGGATGGAATCCAGGTCTCCTGCATTGCAGGTGGATTCTTTACCAGCTGAGCCAGAAGGAAGCCCAAGAATACTGAAGTGGTTAACCTTCCCTTCTCCAATGTATCTTCCCAACCCAGGAATGGAACCAGGGTCTTCTGCATTGCAGGAGGATTCCTTATCAACTGAACTATCAGAGAAGCCCTGTAACTATAGTCCAATAAAGATTAAAACTGAAACAAAATAACTGTTCAGTGATTATATCGCTTTAATGATTTCTGGCATATCAGGAAGAATTGTTCATCTCCATAATAAGAGCCTGAATCAACCAACTTATTACGGACTTCATACTCAAAATTTACAAATAACTTTACTTCAGAGAAGATTTTTATATCCTTTACTCTGATTCTTTTTCTAAAGTTTGAAAGATTTTTTCTAAGATTTGCCTCATTGAAAGGAAAAAAATTTAAAATTATTTATGCTTTAACATACTGTGGCACAAGTGGAATTACAGTGATAATAATAAAGCAACTTTTATTGACTTTGATTTCTAATTCTCTAGAAAATCCTTTCTCTTCCCCAGCCAAACATATCTGGGATCTTCAAAGAGGTTAAAAACTTATTCTCACAAACAAACCAGTTTTTCTGTTGGCTGCCACTGCGACTACACCATTGAATTCTTTAGTGCCTTATACAACCCTGGTGGATTATCACTTGCCCACCAGGTGCTGCTGTTTCCTCTAAGAACACCCAGATCTATCTCTTGCACTGTTGAAACTATAGGGTATACTATCCTGAGAAAGGTAATATTTCCTCCTCTTTGGGGTCATATTTTGTGAGAGGGTCACTCAAGAAATGCTGCTTATGTCCCAAAGTGTTTCAGAGATTGCAATACAATAATTCCTTCTGCTTCATTTTGGTTTTGCTCTTGTTTTCAACTTGAAAACCTTTGCTTCACATTCAATTTAGAGATGAGCTGTGCAAGATATAGACCAGGAACACAGCCAAGTGATGGACACTGTGCCTCTCCAGAGAAGCATCCCTCTTCTCCCACAGAACAAGTTCTCTCTGTGGAAGCTCTGGAACTTCCATGGAAAGAGACGTTCCAGTCCTGGGTGGGGGTTGGGGGGAGGCACATATGATTCTAAATCAGAGGTAATTCTCACCTGCTCTTCCCTCCAATTGCTCCCCTCTCCTCACCTTCAGTACTCTTGTTCCTTCACTACTTAATCACTAAACACTTAATTCTTTCCTCATCGTCATTCCCCATGTAAACCCTAACTTTTCTATTTTAAATCTAAGGCTAGTCAACTAGGCTACTATGTGGAGTACCGATGAAACAAACATCTTTACTTCAGCTGCTTCTCTGACTATAACCCACGGATTAGGTGACATTTCTTATTCAGATACCATTTATAGAAAATAGAGTGTTCTCTAGACAGTTCCAAGGATGCCTGATCTTTACATGAAGCCAATTTTACTAATCATGTGACATGGCTTTCTCTGCTACTCAGTAGTTTTCAGTTTTCTTGGAATGACAATTTGTTACCTATGAGATTTCAAGCAAGAACTGTGGTTAACACAAAACCAAGCACTTAATTTGTTATAACAGAGTCTACCATAGAAATTCACTGGGAATGATAATAGCCGTGAAAAAATTCACAGAGGGTAAGCAACAGAGCTGACTCTTAAAATATTAATATAAATTGCTTGGAGGGAGAGGTAGCTGTTCTGAGTGAAGAAACAACACTTTCATATTACAAATACTTTTCATTGATCTTAATTCTACTGGTGGGATCTCACCATCAGTGATAAATTTCATGTAATATAAAAAGTAGCTTTAAATGGGAAAAAGAACAGTTCCCAAGCAAATGATGGGAAAACTACCTGCCATTTAGAAGTTAGGGATATAAAAATTAAACTCAATCCTTTCTATTTCATTTGGCAGTAAAGATTTCCCTAAATTTCCCATTTTCACCCCAGTTTAAAATAAAATTTCTTATCAAAATGTGAACTTCCTGCATAAAGTGCATGAGCCTGCTAAGAATACCAAGTGTGAAATAAAACTCTTCTAATTTTAAGTCAAATTAGTTTGACTTCAGCTAGAAACTTGAGCTTATGATCTTTTAGTTAACATTATGTAATCTTACATATTCTCCTCTATAACCCTGATGCTTTGGCAAAATCAAGGAAAACACAGATTATTTTAATAAATTCTTGATTTAGCAGTCCTTAAACACCCTAATAACTTGCAAGAATAAGTCACTGTTGGGCTGCAACCAACAATATAATTAGCCTTCTGTATCTTTGGCTTCTTTACCATAGAAGTGACTACTTCATAAGGCTTGAGAGAATTTAACATTTCAACAACCATAAGAGATTTTCTGTGGAGAAATAAGGTTTTTTTCCCCCCATTTATTTTTTTTTTATGAATATGGATTTCTTTTGAATATATGCCACTATATGCCATTCTGAGATTAAAACAATTTTGGTATTTTTTCTCTTATTACTAATTCCATCTTGTGCTCTTACTGTTTTACCACATGATAAGGATGGCATGAAACATGGAAAATTCAACAGCCTCCCACTATATGATCACATCTATCTACCATCTATCTATATATTTATTATTTCTTTAATGTTTGTTTCATTTAAGATGGCACTGTAAATGACAGGAACAGTTAAAAATCATTGAAAAAAAAAAAGTCCTCATCTTTAGAATTTGTTTCAACCAAAGAATCAACATAAAATGAAAGAAACAAAACAGATTTGAGTTGTAAAAGCCTGATGGACCCTAATGGAAGTAGTTGCTTCATGAAATTTGTAAAATAGGCAACAATCTAGACACTTAATGAGAATCATCCTATAACCTGGAATACACGCTAGGTGGATTTTAACCTTCACTTTGGAAAGGGGTAAAACATTGTTAAAAGTCCCCTAACCTATTCATTTTGTATTCTAATTGCTTTCATTTTATGAGAGCCTATTATATGTCATCACTGTGCTAGATGCTAGATGCGTTACATCACCTCACAATAACCTTGGCGGAGGTGCTGTGATCATCATTGTGTTGATGAGGAAACCTATATTAAGAGTAGTAAATTACCAACATCGAACCACTTATAAATGACAGGATCTAAGAAAATAAATGGAGTGTATAACTCTATTCCTTAATACTATATCACAGTTGAGTCACAAGGAGGGTAAATAATTTCATTGTTGTTCAGTTACTAACTTGTGTCCAGCTCTTTGCAACCTCAAGGACTGTAGCTCACCAAAGCTCCTCTGTCCTCCCCTATCTCCTGGATTTTGCTCAGATTCATGTCCACTGAGTCAGTGTTGCCAGCCAATATATCATTCTATGCTGTCCTCTTCTCTTTTGCCTTCAGTCTATCCCCACATCAGGGTCTTTTCCAATGAGTCAGGTCTTTGCATCAGGCGGCCAAACTATGGGAGCTTCAGCGTCAATCCTTCCAATGAATATTTAGGGAGGATTTCCTCTAGGACTGACCAGTTTGATCTCCTTGTTGTCCAAGGGAGTGATGGGTTGTTGTCCAAGCAAAGTGATGTCTCTGCTTTTTAATACACTGTCTGGGTTTGTCATAGTTTCTCTTCTGGGCACCAAGTGTTTTTTTAATTTCATGGCTGCAATCACCATCTGTAGTGATTTTGGAGCCCAAGAAAATAAAGTCTGTCACTGTTTCCATTATTTCCCCATGTATTTGCCATGAAGTGACAGGACTGGATGACTGATCTTTATCCTTGGGATAAATCCGACTTAATCATAGTGTATGATCTTTTTAATGTGTTGTTGAATTTTGCTAAAGATTTTTGCATCTATGTTCATCAGAGATACAGGCCTGTAATTTTCATTTTTTGTGATATTCTTATCTGGTTTTGGCATCAGGGTGATGGTGGCCTCAGACAATGAGTTTGGAAGTGCTCCTTCCTCTGCAAATTTTTGGCAGAGTTTGAGAAGGACAGGCATTAGCTCTTCTCTAAATGCTTGATAGAATTCACCAGTGAAGCCATCTGGCCCAGTGCTTTTGCTTTTGGGGGCGATTTTTGATCACAGTTTCAATTTCTGTCCTTGTGATTGGCTTATTCATAATTTCTATTTCTTCCTGGTTCAGTCTTAGAAGGCTGAACTTTTCTAAGAATCTTTCCATTCTTCCAGGTTGTCCATTTTATTGGCATATAGTTGCTCTTAATAGTCTCTTATGATCCTTGATATTTATTGCATTGTTTGTTGTAACCTCTCCTTTTTCATTTCTAATTTTATTGATTTGATTCTTCTTCCTTTTTTTCTTGATGAGTCTGGTTAAGCATTTGTAAATTTTGTTTATATTCTCAAAGAACTAGTTTTTAGTTTTATTGATTTTTACTATCATTTCCTTCATTTCTTATTCATCTATTTCTGCTCCACTCCTTATGATTTCTTTCCTTTAAATAATTTTGCTTTTCTTTCTTTTTCCAGTTGTTTTAAGTGTAAAGCTAGGTTGTCTATTTGATGTTTTTCTTGTTTCTTGAGGTAGGACTGTTTTGCTATAAAATTCCCTCTTAGAACTGTTTTTGCTGTCTCCCATAGGTTTTGGGTCATTGTATTTTTGTTGACATTTGTTCCTAGGTATTTTTTGATTTCCCTTCTTATTTCTTCAGTAACCTGTTCATTATTTAAAACATATTATTTAATCTCCATGTGTTTGTGCTTTTTTTTTAATAGTTTTTTCCTCCTGTAAATGACATCTAGTCTCATAGCATTGTAGTCAGAAAAGATGCTTATTTGATTTCAATTTTCTTAAGTCTACTGAGGCTTGATTTGTGACTGAAGATGTGGTCTATCCTGCAGAATATTCCATGTGCCCTTGAGAAGAAACTGTATTCTTCTGCATTTGGATGAAATGTTGTTAAGATTTCAATTAGGTCCATTTGGTCTGTTAAAGGCTTATGTTTTCTTATTAATTTTGTTTTGATGATCTGTCCATTGGTGTAAGTGGGGCATTAAAATCCCCTAATATTTACTGCCAATTTCCTCTTCTGCGTCTGTTAGTGTTTGCCTTATGTACCGAAGTGCTCCTATGTTGGGTGCATAAATATTTACAATTGTTATATCGTCTTTTTGGATTGATCCCTTAATTATTATGTAGTGTCCTTCCTTATTTCTTGTAATATTATTTATTTTAAGGTCTTTTTAGACTGATATGAGAATTGCAACTCTGAATTTCTTCTAATTTTCATTTGCATGAGATCTTTTTCCATCCTCCATACACTCTAAATCTGTATGTGTCTCTTGGTTTGAAGTGGGTCCCTTGTAGACTGCACATATATGGATTTTGTATTTGTATCCACTCAGCCAGTCTGTGTCTTTTAGTTGGAGCACTTAATCCATTTACATTTAAATTAATTATGTATGTTCTTATTGGCATTTTCTTAATTGTTTTGGGTTTGTTTTGTTGGTCTTTTGCTTCTCTTGTGTTTCATGCCTATAAAAATCCCTTTAACATTGTTGCAAAACTGGTTTGGTGGTGCTAAATTCTCTTAACTTTTGCTTGTCTGTAAAGCTTTTGATTTCTCCATTGGTTTTGAAGGAGATCCTTGCTGGGTAATCTTTATTGTACATTTTTCCCTTTCAGTACTTACATATATTCTGTCATTCTCTTCTGGCCTGCAGAGGTTTTTTTTTTTTCTGAAAGATCAGCTCTTAATTGTATGGAGTTTCCTTTCTATGTTACTTGTTGCTTTTACCTTGCTGTTTTTAATATTCCTTTTTGTGTTTAATCTTTGTTTGATTAGTATGTATTGTGACATGTTTCTCCTTAGGTTTATCCTATATGGGACTTTCTGCACTTCTTGGATTTGATTGACAATTTCCTTTCCCATGTTAGGGAAACTTTAGACTATAATCTCTTCAAAAATTTTCTCAGAGTCTTTCTTTTTCTCTTCTTCTGAGAACTCTATACTTCAAATATTTGTGCGTTTAATATTGTTCCAGAGGTCTCTGAGATAATCCTCAATTCTTTCCATTCTTTTTCCTTTTATTCTCTTAAGCAGTTATTTCCACCATTCTATCTTCCAGCTCACACATTCTTCTGCCTCAGTTATTCTGCTATTCATTTCTTCTAGAGTATTTTTAATTTCAGTAATTGTGTTGTTCATCCTTGTTTGTTTATTCTTCATTTCCTCTAGGTCTTTTTTAAATGTACTAATTGATTCTTACAGTTTCTCCATTCAATTTTCAAGGTTTTGGATCATCTTTACTATCATTACTCTGAGTTCTCTTTTGGGTAGCTTGCCTACTTCCTCTTTATTTATTTGATCTTCACTCATGAGTTTTTACCTTGTTCCTTCATTTGTATAATATTTCTCTGTCTTTTCATTTTTTAATAACTGACTGTTTTTGAGGTCTCCTTTTCTCAGACTTTAGGATTGTATTCCTCCTTCCTTTTCTGCTCTTGATGGTAAAGTTGGTCCAGTGGTTTGTGTAGGCTTCATGTTGGGAGGGACTTGTGTTCTGGTGGAGGAAATGAGGTTATTTCTTTTTGTTTTCTTCTCTCTGATGGGCAGGGCTATGTCAGGTGGTATGTTCTCAGGTGTCTGTGGGAAGTGTGTCTGCTAATGATTGGGTTTGTTTTTGTCTTGCTTGTTGTTTGGGTGAGGCATCCTGCACTAGGTGCTGCTTGGTAGTTGAGTGATGCCAGCTCCTGGATGCAGGTGGAGGCCTTTGTTGGAGTTCTCACTAATTAATACTTCTTGGGGTCAGGGGTTCCCTGGCAATTTAGTGTCCTAGACTTAGCACTCCCTCTTCAAAGGCTTAGGACCAATCTCTGGCCAAGGAACTGAGATTCAACAAGTCATTTGTTATAGCATTCAAGGTGATTAAAACACATACACAAAAACCAACTACAGAAAAAATCAAAATGCAAGAATAATAATAAATATTTTTCTCAGATCTCAGTTGTCTGCATCCTTTCCATCACTGTAAGTCACAGTGCACCTCTGCCTCCCTTGGATCCCCTTCAATACTGGGCTGGTCTCTGGACCTGCTGTGGAGACAGCTCAGACTCTAATCTGGCCCTCCTTCTGCATGTTCTTACCTCCAATGTCCATAGCTACAGAGCTAATTTGTTTTCTTTTCTGGGAACTCTCACTGTCCTTTTGTATATTCCATAGACACAGAGTTTGCCTAGTTGATCGTGGAGATTTAATCTGCAGCTTGTACAAGTACTGGTAAGGTTTTAGATCCTCTTCCTTAGCCCCACTGCCCCTGAGGTTCAATTGTGGTTTTATCCCCATCTCTGCATGTGGGTCATCCACAGAAATTTGCTCCTGAGGCTGCCCTGGAGGACTTGTGTCTGACCCAGTGAGGAAAGGGTGTGAAGGTAGCACAGTTGCTTGAATTTCAGGGACCCTGACAGTGCCAGGTATGCAGTGGAGCTGGTGGCCACAGAAGCAGGAAACATGGTGTTCTTAGGTTTTTTCCTAGCTTTTGGCAGCTCTGCCCCAGTGGGAATTGAGCGTGGAGGTGGCACAGCTGCTTGGACTGCAGGGACTCGACGATACCAAGTGTGCAGGGATGATGGTGGCCTCAGGCACAGGAGCTATGGCACTTTTAGTGTCTTCTTCTAGCGTCTGGCAGCTGGCATTCAAAGGGCCTCCCTGGCTGATCCTTCTCTGTTGCTTGGCACAGCAGGTACTTAAATGGCCACACTCTCTGGAGTCTTTCTCTACTGGTCAGCTGCTGGTGTTGGTGTGTAGGGAGAGAGAAGCTACAGTGATGGCTCTATCCCCTGCATGACTCAGCAGTATCTCCTTGCCTCTATAGCTGCCTGTCTTTTCTCCAAAGGCATTCCCCACTGCATTTCCTGCCTCACATCCCCTCAGGCCATCTCCCCTCAGTCAATAGCAGACTTCACCCTGGGATTGCTTTATAATCCCTATGTTTCAGCTCCTAGCTGCCACATGTTCCAGGGGACTTGCATCCCTGTCCGGGGTATGTAGGGCTACAGCAAGGATGGTCTCTATGTGGTTCTCACTTCATTCATACTGTCACAGATCAGCTGTTGCACTCTAAAACGGAGTGAAATGCTTCCCCTCTGTCCCAAACAATTGCTGCGATGTTGGGATCTGACCTCTACTTCAGTTCTCCCAACCCCCAGGTGCAGGTCCAGTCCTGCTCATTTTCTTCTTTTCTCCTTCTTTCCTTCATCCTACCAAGTTTTGTGTGGATCTATATATTTCTTTCAGGTGGTTAGGGACTTCTGCTCACTTTCAGCTGATATTCTTCAAGATTTTCTGCATCTGAAGATATATTCCTGACACATCCGTGGAGAGAGATGTACTCCACATCCACCTGTTCCTCCACCATCTTGTCTTCAGAATGAAAATCTTTAAACCTCACCTTTGTTCACTTGCTCATGCATAGCGAGCTTGGTCCCAAAAGAACTTCACTTTAATATTGCTAGTATAATTGTATATCATTTCATAAGATTCATTGCTTCGTTTTTTTTAAAGCAATGTTATTTTGGATGCAATGGTAAATCTCCCCATTTTGCTACCAACTAGCATTTGACATTTATCCTGTAAGCATCATTTATTATGCTTACCATTACTACTACAAATTTTGGAACATGAGGCAGCCAATAAAGTAAGATTTTTAAAAAATGCATACTCAAATTTGAAACAAATTATTTACTCAGAGCTACACATTATGTGGTCCTTTATGTCCTTTTATATTTAACCAGAAATCCAAAATATTTAAGATTGGATGTTCCAATAGGTCCTCATGTTTATTTCCTGTCTAATCCTTTAAATATTCCTGAACACTCTTTGTGTGTGTGTGTGTATGTGTGTGTGTGTGTGTGTGTGCATGTGCGCACACGTGTGCAACATCTGTGTCTCAGCCTACCTGTCTTAACTCATTTTATTGGCTCATTTCCTAAATTTTGTTAGGAAGAAGTTGGTTTTGAGTTCATACTAGGTTTTGAACACTCAAAGAAATTCAAAATACTGAGACATCCTACAAAATGCCTTCGAGAATACTACTACCCAGTTATACAACATGGCCATGAATATTAAATAACAGAAGGGCAATAATAAACCACTGTAAACAATTTAAAACAAGACACTACAATTCAAATATATCAGTGTGCTCTTAATTATGTCTTTATGCATTCTTTGTGATTTTGTCCTACCCCATGCTAGGTAGCTCATCTGAAATTTACAGAAAACTTCAAGAAGAGTGGCTAAATATAACATGTATCAAAACACATGAGGCTTTTATCAATAATGAGAGCTTCACTGCTTTCCTTATTTGTGCAGCAGGTGATCATTAAAATTAAACCCTTCATTAAAATGAAGGTAATCCATCTTGGGTTACATCTTATATGCAGGGAAATGACTTATGAATAGTCATAGGGTGAAGGTTTGGTGGATAAAAAGTAGTATTAATGGCAAGATCATAGTAATTTAGTGGAAGCCAATCTTGGATATCAATAGCCACTCACAGACTTACTTGCAAAAAAATGAAGGAATTATAACTGTCATGAATATTCCATATTAGTCTTTAATTACTAGGGAAGGAACCTAAGCCTTGATGATTTTTTAATGAAAGGTAGGATGATTTCCTAATTTAGCATTTTTTCATTTTAAAAGTTCATTAGCCCACATAAAAAGTATGTAATGAGATATATATGTTAATTAGCTTGACTATAGCAATAATTTCACATGTATGCATATCAAAACACCATATTGTACACCTCCATATATACAATTTTTATTTAGCAATTTAAAAAATAACAAATATTAAAAACATGGAAATATTTTTAAAATAAATAACAATTTAGTTTTCAATTATAGCATTTACATTCCACAATGCAGCAAGACTTGAACAAAAGAAAAAACAAAGCCAGTGAGGTATTCAAGTTATATTTTAAAGAGTGAAAGTGAAAGTTGCACTGCTGTGGTCTCTTAAGCTTTTGCTCTTTTTAATCCTTCCTCTGAAACTAGCAGGCAACACTAGATTTTAAAATTACATTACTGTGGGCTTTCATTCTTCGTGGCGAATACATTAAAAGCAGTCATTATTAAAGTTTCTTTTCATATATATTGAAAAAAGAAATGAATTACCACTCTATTAGACCTGCTTTAATGTTCTCTAAGCATATCATTTGCCCATTTAATTGTAAGCCATCAGTAAGAAATTTCTGGATTGATTTTTTTCAGCATGAATAAGTGAGGTAGGGGTATGTTTTAATTATGGTACCATGCACTCTCTATCTTAAACACCAAAAAAAAAGGCATAATTTCATATATCCATATGATAAGGGGAATTTAGGAATAACTATTTTTCCTTATTAATTTCTATTTCTATAAGGCAGATAGATTGAGAATCTTCTCTAGAGGTTATACTTTTAAACAGTCAGATTAAAAGAAGTTGTGATAAAGCTTCTAAGGTTTGGATGCAATTGGAGCTCATTCACAGCCCCTTTCCATCATAATAGGATCTTAGAAGTGAGCAGAGGGGGAAAAGTTCTGGTTATGCCCTTGATACAATGTGAAATTGTTCTCTTCAGTAGTACTGTAAGGTTTTCTCCAGACTGGAAAGACTCCCATAAATTATGACCTTATTATTTTTAATTTGAAAACCTGTTTCCTAATAGTACCATAGCCTCTCAGCTACATCTTATTCATATGTTCCAAGACATCCAGCAGGTGCCTAAAAATTCCGATAGTATTGAACTTTCTATATACTATGTTTTTTCCTATACTGACCTACACAGGTACACATCTACAATAAAGATTAAGTTACAAATTAGCATAGGAAGAGATTAATGACAATGACTCATAAGCAAATAGAAAAATTACAATACACTGTAATAAATTTTATAGGAATGTTCTTTCTCTCTCTCTCAAATTGTCCTATTGTACAAATGTAATGCCTTTTCCATCCTAACTAAGCACTTGCCATGCACTGTGGCTGTAACTTTTGCAGTTTGAGGGAGGATAGCAAAACTAGCACAAATTTATTTTTCCGTCTTTACAACTTTATGATAAATGGTTTGTTCTTAAACATAGATCTTGGCAACCTCAGAATATGATTTTTTTTTCTTATTAAGTAGAAAACTTTCACCTTTATACTTAAAGGAAACACTTTATGACTTCTCTTTGACAAACTTCTCCAGGTTACCACTCATGCCCTGTGGGGCCATTATTATGTTAAACAGACTTACTTGTATGTAAGGACTCTGACACCAGGACAGCACATTGATAACTACCATTTTCACAACTGTGAGGGCAAGAGAGAGCAGGTCAGAGAGAGTTCACCAAGCTACTCAGAATGGCATGCAATTTAAAATGTATTATTTGCTTGCTTCTGGAATTTTGTACTTAATATTTTTGGACCACAGTTGACTGTGGTAACCGAAACTGTGGAAAGCAAAACCGTGGGTTAGGAGCAAGAACTGTAGTAATGACTCTTCTACCAAACCCTTCTCTCTGACCAAGAAGTGAAAGGAAAGCAGTGGTTTTGGAGTGTAAGATGAAAAAAAAAGGGTGCACAGGTCCATAGGTAACCATAATAGGGCAATATCTGAGATAGCACAAATGTTTTTAGTTATTCCAAATAAGTGCTGTTTGCTGGAACAGGTATTAAAAAAAAAAAAAAAAGGAGACAATAAGGAGAAACCTGGGGAAGCTAAGAAGTAGCTTGTATGGTCTGTGTGAAAGGTCCCTGGATTTAAAATGATGTATACCTGTCCATATGGGTTACTGGTGGAAAAGACCATTTCTCTATGAGAAAGAAATGGAATTGTTATCGAGTTTTCTACCATGGCTTCCACATATTGTGACTTAGATTCACTGCTGTAAGTTAGTCATAATAATTCTGTCTTAAAAATTAAATTATTGGGAAAATAAAAACCCAGAAAGTACTATGGAAAAACATGAGAGCTTAATACAGTGTATTCTGGCAGGACTTTTTAATACCAGTTCACATGTAGTACTTGCTGGTGCTACTTCCACAACAGAATAATTTAGTTCAATTGCTTTCATAAACTTCAGCTGATTTTAAACTCCCACTTGCTCAAAACCCCAATGAACATCTCATATAATCTGAGTGATCTCTGACCTCCTTTGTGTTAAAGAGAACACAGAGGAAGAGCGCATGAGAGGGGATAAGAGAGATTTGTGTAGAGGCATCAAGAATCACTGATCTTCTTGTACAAGCAATGTAGATAACATTCACAATGAGTAGGAATCACCATTTGCAATAGTTTCATTTTGGAATTCTGAGTTTAAAGTCTTAAATACATCCTGTAAAGTGTTTGTATTGTTCTAGAATCCAGTGGCAAGTATATATAGAAATATTTTGATGATACATGTAATAAACACATACAAGGGCTTCTAAAATTAACCAGAGTGATTTTTAAGCAAGAGAGCTTCTACTATGGCTAGAAAGTTGGTGGGGGTTGGCCATCTAATTTCAAGATAAAATATTAATATGATATTTTTGTATTCAAAGTCTATCATACTGGAAATATGGACTACTATATATAAAAGAAATAATTAATAAGAACCTGCTGTAGCACAGGGAACTCTACTCAGTACTCTGTAATGGCCTATATGGAAAAAAAATTTTTAAAAAAAAGGAAAAAAAAAAAAAAAAGAATGGATATAAGGTACCTGTATAACTGATTCATTTGCTGTATATGTGAAACTAACACAACATTGTAAATCAGCTGCACTCCAATAAAAATTTAAAAGCCAGAATGGATAAACAACAAAGTCCTACTATATAGCACAAGGAACTGTACTCAATAATGTGTGATAAATCATAGTGGAAAAGAACTGAAAAAAAAAAAAAATATATATATATATATATATCTGCATCACTTTACTACATACCAGAAACTAACACAAGTAAATCAACTATACTTCAATAAAAATAAAAGTTATATTTAAAAAAACATAATAAATATATATCTCTGATTACTGCTAGTAGATAGTAAGCTCTTTGAAAGCAAAGATCCTGCCCTCTTTCTTAGTATCTCTCTATCAACCATAATAATTAGTGTAAAGTCAGAGTTCTATGTTAGGCATTAATGGATGAATGAGATTAAATGCTAATGTATACCAGATTTGTACACATCCCTACAATGAGATTCAACCATAGAAATTAAATAGAGTAATTGTTTCCACTTACTAACAGTTATTTAAGTAAACATCATCAACTGAGTAAAGTTTATGGGATTCAGGCTAAAATCAGTTCATCCAAAAGAACAAAAGAAATGAAACTCCTTAAATCAAAGAAAAGATCAATAAAAAAATTCAATAAATATGATTTGTCATCAATACAAATACCAAGTTTGAAGTCAGTTCTTAAAACAAAGCCAGGTAGTTTTCCAAAGTATCTCTAATTAAGGTATTTTATTATCTGGGTGTTAAAAGTATCATTAAAAGGTAATATGGTTAAAAAAAGAAAAGAAAAGAAATTACACACACAAAACTGAGGGTTTGCTATTTTTTTTTTTTTTAAGAAAATAGCTCAAGGAGAGGACAGAGACTAGTTTAAAATAAATGTACAGACACTTAATTATTATTTTTTTTTAATTGTCAGGAGAGGCCTGAGATTCCCAGGATGCCTACTCATGTACTAACAGAGAGCAGTTTAATTATCATCTATAGAGGGTATGTGTGCAAGACTGGTTTCTTTGTTTGTTTTGTTTTTTCTCTTATTGAAGAAGGAATGTACTTTTGGGAAACAGGTGAACTGGTCAGAACAATGGAGAGGGATGGACGATCCTCAGGTTATGCCCTTGCTTCATATGCTTGCCCACACAACACTCCATCTCTCTTCATAAAACACAGATGAACAGATATATGAAGAATATGAGAAAAAATTGCTGATCCATATACTTGAATTCTACTTTGCCTCCGTTCAGGTCAGTCACTCAGTTGTGTCCAACTCTTCATAACCCATGAACTGCAGCACGCCAGGCCTCCCTGTCCATCACCAACTCCTGGAGTTCACCTAAACTCATGTGCATCAAGTTGGTGATGCCATCCAGCCATCTCATCCTCTGTCATCCCCTTCTCTTCATGCCCCAATCCCTCCCAGCATCAGAGTCTTTTCCAATGAGTCAAATCTTCGCATGAGCTGGCCAAGGTATAGGAATTCCAGCTTCAGCATCAGTCCTTCCAATGAACACCCAGGGACTGGTCTCCTTTAGGATGGACTGGTTGGATCTCCTTACAGTTCAAGGGACTCACAAGAGTCTTCTCCAGCACCACAGTTCAAAAGCATCAATTCTTCTGCACTCAGCTTTCTTCACAGTTCAACTCTCACATCAATACATGACCATTGGAAAAACCATAGCCTTGAATAAACAGACCTTTGCTGGCAAAGTAATATCTCTGCTTTTTAATATGCTATCTAGGTTAGCTAGGTGAATGAGGTTAAATGAATTGATGGCCACTGATCACAAATTTTGATATACTCACAGCCTAAAGAAAGTAATCAAGGGAGACTTGTGTTATATGGTTCTAATTTGAAGCACAGTTAGCAAAAGTGAAGCCCCCCCATACGCCTTCAGGTCAGGCCTGCTTCATTGTTTCCTCCTTCTTTCTTCAACAAAACTTCCTACATTAAAATAAGTTTTGGTATTCTCTGCTTTTGTTTCCAGGACAATCAAGAAAAGAATAATGATAAATACAGAAACACATTCATTAGTTGCCTTTTGTTAATGCATGGATAGAATCAGCTCAGGGACATAGGCTGGTAGAAGTTGCTGCTTCATAACTGAGAATGACAGATGAAGTTTTCCAGCAGAGAACTTAGTGTGTGTGTTGAGGATGGAGGCGGCAGTTAGGTATAACTGCAAATAGCTGTTAGAAGTTGAAAGGTTGTAGATGATATTACCAAGTGATGAAGGTTTTAGTTATATTTAAAGCATTGCCCAGGAAAATGAGTCATTCTGGTGATGAGGTAGCAGCAGCATTAAAAAAAAAAAAAAAAAAAAGAGTGTAAAACATAAGAAAAAGGTACCAAATGGTAATTAGTATTTGTGATTTATTTTCAGGACCTTGAAAAGCTTATTTTTCCCACTTCAGAGAAAATAATCAGGAATGAGAATCAATGCATTTAACAGGTGAAGGGTTTAGACACCACTCACTCAAAAAGGATACCAGCCCATAAGGTTTGAGTGTAATCATAGGGGATCTTTAGGTAATCAACTAAGATTTAGGACAGTGCTGTACTCCAAAAGAGTAAGAAGCTTAGACAACAACAAATATTTCACTGTATTATTCTTCTGTTCTAGAAACTCTTCTAGCAGAAGAGAAAACAAAATGAAAAACAAACAAAAACACCACACTCACTGCCCTCATAGAGCTCAAATGGTAATAGAAAAGAAAGATAATAAAATAAGAAAAATATCTAGTTTATTGAATAATGATGAATGTACATATACTCCATTTCCAGAGGTGTCAGAATAACTGAATCTGAACTTGCAGTCTTGTTATAAATAAGTATAAACAGGACAATATTTGCAAAACAATCCATAGATATCACACAACAGGAACCTCAGGACAGTGATCCCTGAGAGTAATAAATGAGGGCAAATGAGCTAAATTCAGTAATTATCCCTCACATTTTTCTACAGATTAATTTTCCTTATTGCATACAGGACACTTTCTGCAGAAAGAACAAGGGACCTGTGCATTTAAAAAGAACTAACATGGATCAGGGAGAACTTCAAGGTCCTAGCTGCCAGAGAAACAACTCATAAAACACATATAGGTTTCAGAAGAGACTTTAGAAGCTTCAGATATTTTTTAGCATAGATAAATTAGCCTCAGAGTTAAGGTTAGTCAAGATAAAAAGCTTTCAAAAGATTTTAAAAATCACACTGGTTAGTATGAAATTTAACTCCTAGCCAAAAGAAAAACCAGCATTCTTTAAAGAAAGAAAATTCATTTAAAACCAGTATTCACAATACCCAGCATGCAATAAAAGCATGTGGAGAAGGCAAGGCACCCCACTCCAGCACTCTTGCCTGGAAAATCCCATGGACAGAGGAGCCTGGTGGGCCGCAGTCCATGGGGTCGCTAAGAGTCGGACACGACTGAGCGACTTCACTTTCACTTTTCACTTTCATACACTAGAGAAGGAAATGGCAACCCACTCCCGCATTCTTGCCTGGAGAATCCCAGGGATGGGGGAGCCTCGTGGGCTGTCGTCTATGGCGTCGCATAGAGTCGGACACGACTGCAGTGACTTAGCAGCAGCAGACATACAATGAGAGAGGAAAAAAAATGACCTTAGTAGAAAAAAAAAAAATTATTAAAGGAAACACAAAGTACAGAAGTATTTGCACTAGCAAATAAAGATTTTAAAGGAATCATTATAAATATGTGCAAAAAATTAAAAGAAAACATGATTAAAATTAAAAAAGAAATGGAAGATACATAAATGAAATTTTGAAGGTTGAAAAATACCAACAGATACAGCATGGACTTTAAAACAGATTAAACACTTCTGTAAGAACAGATTAGTAAACCTAAAGACATAGAAAGAGAAAATGTCCAAACTAAACCACAGGAGAATGAAGTGCTCAATGATGACCAAGAACTTGTGACATAATTTCAAAGGGTCTAACATATGTCTAATTGGAAGAGTAGAAAAATATTTATACAAATATCAGATCATTCAAATATCTGAGAAGTTCAACAAATCAAAAGGCTATACCATAACCAAGTGATAATAAAATGAAATTTTAAAGCAGCTATAGAAAAATAAAAGTCAATCTGTCTATAATGGTAAAAAGAGGCATAACATAACTTTAAACCTTGCAATGAAAACAATGCAAAAAAAAAAAAATGTAGCAACACTTTAAAGAGCTGAAAATAAAGTTGAAAAAATAACTTTTTATTTTAGATCCAGTAAAAATAGTATTTAAATAGAGAATAAAAAATATTTTCAAAAGTTAAAGCCTAGACTTCCAAACACTCATAACATAAGGAATTCCTTTCTCTGCCTGCAACAACCATGTCTAGGCATGACAATTTAAATACAAGGTTAAAGTAAAATCCAATTTCTCCTAATATAATGCTCAAAATCTCCAGAATTAATAGGCATTTATGTTATCAGGAACCAAGGAAATCTAAACTTAATTTAAAAAAAAATCAATAAACATCAAAAGTGAAGTAAGTGATGGACATGATAGGATTATCTAACAATGATTTTCAAGGATCTCTCATAAAATTGTTTCAAACGACCAAAAAAAAAAAAAAGTGATGATGTGAATAAATGGGATCCCTGGTGTATTTTGGTGGGAATGTAATTAGTTTGGCCACTTTGGTAAGTAGCATGGAGATTCCTTAAAAAAGTTAAAAACAGAATTACCATATATCCTGCAATCCCACTTCTGAATGAAGTGAAGGTGAAGTGAGGTGAAGATGAAATCACTTTCTCAAGGAGATATCTGTACTCCCATGTGCATTTTATATGAACATATGTGTGTATATATATATACACACACACATACATATATTCAGCCATAAAAAAGGATGTAATTCTGTCATTTGCAATGACAAGGATAGATCTTGAGGGGAGTATGCTAGAAGAAGTAAATCAGACAAAGAAGTAGAAATGCCATGTAAATTCGCTTTTAGTGGAATTTAAAACTCATAGAAAAAGATAGTATAATAGTGCTTTTCAGGGGCTAAGGGTGGGGAAATTGGGATATGTTGGTCAAAGGGTACAAACTTGCAGTTAAAAGATGAATAAGTTTTGGACAGCTGATATATAGTATGGTGACTATAGTAACAACACTGTATTAAGTACTGTATAAGTACCGTATGAAGTACTGTATACTTGATAATCACTGTGAGAATGGAGCTTTAATGTTCTCCCCATAACAGCAACATAAATGCTAATTATGTGAGATACTTTGTGCTCAGTCATGTCCAACTCTTTGCAGCCCCATGGACTGTAAATTGCTAGGTTCCACCTCTGTCCATGGGATTTTCCAGACAAGAATACACGAGTGGGTTGCCATTACCTACTCCAGGGGATGTTCCCAACCCAGGGATAAAAATATTTTATAATAACTAAAGTCCCTGTGGTGAACATTTCATAATATATATGAGGATCAAATCATCACATTGTATATCTTAACCTTATACAATGGTATATGTCAACTATATCTCAATAAAGCTAGGAGAAAAAACCCAAGTAGGTAGAAACATACTAGAAACAAATTTTTAAAAATCTAAGTTCTCAGCAATAAATAGAAAATGTCAGCAAAGAAGTGGAAGTTACAGAGACAAAGCAAATGAAAATTTTGCAACAGAAACATATAATAACTGAAATCAAAGTATAATAGGTGATCTCAAGACAAGACTTAAAGACAGAAAAGGATCAGTGACTGTGAAGAGAGAACAATATAAATCACACAATCTGAAAAAAGGAGAGAGAAAATCAGCTTAAAAAAAGAATGGTGTCTCAGACTTGTGAGATCTTACCTGTAAGATCTACATTTATTTATTGAAGTTCCAGGAAACAAAAATCAGGGTGAGACTGAAAATTTATTCTAAGAAATCGTTGTTAAAAGCATCCAATTTGTTAGAAGATATGAACCAACAGATTCAAGAAGCTAAGCAAATGTCAAAGAGGAAACTCAAGAACTCTACACTATGACATATTGTAGTCAGATTTCTGAGAACTCAGGATAAAAAGAACTCTTAAAAAGCTATGAGTGAAATGACACTATATCTGCAGTGAATAAACAAATAAAATGAAAATACTTCTTACAGAATATTGTGATGATGAAAAGGAGAGACACAACTTTTTATAAGTGCTGGAAAATGGTGTTATCAATCTAGAATTTTATATCCAGTGAAAATATTTCAGGAAAGAACAAATCATGACATGCTCAAAAGAAAAAAAACTGAGAGGACTTGTCACCGGCAAATCTGCTCTTAAAATATGGCTAAAGGAAATTCTCTAAACATAAAGAAAACAACAAAACAAGAAAAATTTTTATATTATTAAGAATGAAGAAATAAACAATGCAAAGTAAACAATATTGGTACAAATAATATATTTTTCCTTCTGTTTTTGAATTTTATAAATAATGTTTGGGTCTTCCTGAGTGGCTTAGTTGGTAAAAAATCTGCCTGCAATACAGGACATTCAGGTTCGATCCCTGGGTTGGGAGAATCCCCTGGAGAAAGAAATGGCAATCCACTCTAGTATTCTGGCCCAGAGAATCCCTTGAACAAAGGAGCTTAGATTGTAGTTCATGGGTTCGCAAAGAGTCAGACACAACGGAACAATAAACATTTCACTTTCAAATGATGTTTGGTATTAGAAGCAAAAATTAAACCTCCTAATGTTCTGAATTTGCATAGAGAGAATAGTGAGAAAATTATAAATTGAGAGTGGTAGAGAATCATCATTTAGTTCAGTTCAGTCGCTCAGTGCCGGAGTCCAGCTCCAGCAGCCAGGGATTCAGCCTGAATGGGTGAGCGGAATTGGCGAGAGAGAAACTGAGGAAGCCTCTCAGTTTTTCTTTGGACTGCCTGTTTATTTCAAGCTCATGGTTCTCTTTTATACTTCTACAAAAGCATTAGGTCAGAGGTTTGATATTTTTAGTTCCCAGACACCAAGATTTATTTTTTTCCAAAAATCATTGTTGCCCCTCAAAAGGAGTTCCTTCCTCAGAGATTCTCTTATCTACTTTTTCTCATGTGTCCTTGTGAATACACTGTTGAGTTCAGTTCAGTTCAGTTGCTCAGTCATGTCTGACTCTTTGCGACCCCATGAATCGCAGCACTGCAGGCCTCCCTGTTCAACACCATCTCCCAGAGTTAACTCAGACTCACGTCCAAGGAGTCCATGATGCTACCCAGCCATCTCATCATTGGTCGTCCCCTTCTCCTCTTGCCCCCAATCCCTCCCAGCATCATAGTCTTTTCCAATGAGTCAACTCTTCACATGAGGTGGCCAAAGTACTGGAGTTTCAGCTTTAGCATTATTCCTTCCAAAAAAGTCCCAGGGTTGATCTCCTTCAGAATGGACTGGTTGGATCTCCTTGCAGTCCAAGGGACCCTCAAGAGTCTTCAATATCACAGTTCAAACGCATCAATTCTTCAGCACATGACCACAGGAAAAACCATAGCCTTGACTAGATGGACCTTAGTTGGCAAAGTAATGTCTCTGCTTTTGAATATACTATCTAGGTTGGTCATAACTTTTCTTCCAAGGAGTAAGCATCTTTTAATTTCATGGCTACACTCACCATCTGCAGTGATTTTGGAGCCCCCAAAAATAAAGTCTGACACTGTTTCTATAGTTTCCCCATCTATTTCCCATGAAGTGATCGGACCAGATGCCATGATCTTCGTTTTCTGAATGTTGAGCTTTAAGTCAACTTTTTCATTCTCCTCTTTCACCTTCATCAAGAGGCTTTTTAGCTCCTCTTCACTTTCTGCCATAAGGGTGATGTCATCTGCATATCTGAGGTTATTGATATTTCTCCCGAAATCTTGATTCCAGCTTGTGTTTCTCCCAGTCCAGTGTTTCTCATGATGTACTCTGCATAGAAGTTAAATAAGCAGGGTGACAATATACAGCCTTGACGTACTCCTTTTTCCTATTTGGAACCAGTCCATTGTTCCATGACCAGTTCTAACTGTTGCTTCCTGACCTGTATACAGACTTCTCAAGAGGCAGGTTAGGTGGTCTGGTATTCCCATCTCTTTCAGAATTTTCCAGGGTTTATTGTGATCCACACAGTCAAAGACTTTGGCATAGTCAATAAAGCAGAAATAGATGTTTTTCTGGAACTCTCTTGCTTTCTTGATGATCCAGCGGATGTTGGCAATTTGATCTCTGGTTCCTCTGCCTTTTCTAAAACCAGCTTGGACATCCTTCCTGATGTTCACGGTTCACATACTGCTGAAGCCTGGCTTTGAGAATTTTGAGCATTTCGTTACTAGCATGTGAGATGAGTGCAATTGTGCAGTAGTTTAAGCATTCTTTGGTATTACCTTTTTTCGGGATTTGAATGAAAACTGACCTTTTCCAGTCCTGTGGCCACTGCTGAGTTTTCCAAATTTGCTGGCATACTGAGTGCAGCACTTTCACAGCAACATCTTTCAGGATTTGAAACAGCTCCACTGGAATTCCATCACCTCCACTAGCTTTGTTCATAGTGATGCTTTCTAATGCCCACTTGACTTCACATTCCAAGATGTCTGGCTCTAGATGAATGATCACATCATCATTATTATCTGGGTCATGAAGATCTTTTTTGTACAGTTCTTCCGTGTATTCTTGCCACCTCTTCTTAATATCTTCTGCTTCTGTTAAGTCCATACCATTTCTGTCCTTTATCGAGCCCATCTTTGCATGAAATATTCCCTTGGTATCCCTAATTTTCTTGAAGAGATCTGTAGTTTTTCCCATTCTGTTCTTTTCCTCTATTTCTTTGCATTGATCGCTGAAGAAGGCTTTCTTATCTCTTCTTGCTATTGTTTGGAACTCTGCAATCAGATGCTTATATCTTTCCTTTTCTCCTTTGCTTTTCGCCACTCTTCTTTTCACAGCTATTTGTAAGGCCTCCCCAGACAGCCATTTTGCTTTTTTGCATTTCTTTTCCATGGGGATGGTCTTGATCCCTGTCTTCTGTACAATGTCACGAACCTTATTCCATCATTCATCAGGCACTCTATCTATCAGATCTAGACCCTAAATCTATTTCTCACTTCCACTGTATAATCATAAGGGATTTGATTTAGGTCATACCTGAATGGTCTAGCGGTTTTCCCTACTTTCTTCAATTTGAGTCTGAATTTGGTAATAAGGAGTTCATGGTCTGAGTCACAGTCAGCTCCTGGTCTTGTTTTTGTTGACTATATAGAGCTTCTCCATCTTTGGCTGCAAAGAATATAATCAATCTGATTTCGGTGTTGACCATCTGGTGATGTCCGTGTGTAGAGTCTTCTCTTGTGTTGTTGGAAGGGGGTGTTTGCTATGACCAGTGCATTTTCTTGGCAAAACTCTATTAGTCTTTGCCCTGCTTCATTCTGCATTCCAAGGCAAAATTTGCCTGTTACTCCAAGGTGTTTCTTGACTTCCTACTTTTGCATTCCAGTCCCCTATAATGAAAAGGACATCTTTTTTGGATGTTATTTCTAAAAGGTCTTGTAGGTCTTCATAAAACCGTTCAACTTCAGTTTCTTCAGCGTTACTGGTTGGGGCATAGACTTGGATTACTGTGATATTGAATGGTTTGCCTTGGAAATGAACAGAGATCATTCTGTCATCTTTGAGACTGCACCCAAGTACTGCATTTCGGACTCTTTTCTTGACCATGATGGCTACTCCATTTCTTCTAAGGGATTCCTGCCCGCAGTAGTAGATATGATGGTCATCTGAGTTAAATTCACCCATTCCAGTCCATTTTAGTTCCCTGATTCCTAGAATGTCGACATTCACCCTTGCCATCTCTTGTTTGACCACTTCCAACTTGCCTTGATTCATGGGCCTGACATTCCAGATTCCTATGCAATATTGCTCTTTACAGCATCGGACCTTGCATCTATCACCAGTCACATCCACAACTAGGTATTGTTTTTGCTTTGGCTCCATCCCTTCATTCTTTCTGGAGTTATTTCTCCACTGATCTCTAGTAGCACATTGGGCAGCTAATGACCTGGAGAGTTCCTCTTTTGGTATCCTATCATTTTGCCTTTTCATACTGTTCATTGGGTTCTCAAGGCAAGAATACTGAAGTGGTTTGTCATTCCCTTCTCCAGTGGACCACATTCTGTCAGACCTCTCCACCATTACCCACCCATCTCGGGTTGCCCCGCAGGCATGGCTTGGTTTCATCGAGTTAGACAAGGCTGTGGTCCTAGTGTGATTAGATTCGGTAGTTTTCTGTGAGTATGGTTTCAGTGTGTCTGCCCTCTGATGCCCTCCTGCATCACCTACCATCTTACTTGAGTTTCTAGCTAATAATATCTCTAAAGTCCCTAATTTCTATAAGCTATAGTAGAATATTATAACATTACAGCAATCCTTAAATCATTAGCTTCTAACTATTTTAATTATTCCTAAGCCCTAAATTCAGCAAACTTCTTGCCATAAACACTTTTCTCACAAATGGGCTTCAGGTAGGAATCCCTCCCATGGTCTCAAGCTGTGGCCTCTGTGCTCAGCCTGGAACATTCTTTTGTAAAAGTCCTTGAACAAATGTCAGTGATTAACTTTATGAATTATTCTTTGAGCACAGCTGCAGAAGGCTTTATGCCTTCTCATGCTCCTCTCAAAAACAATAAGCACTTTAAAATTCTCTTCAGTCAACTCAGCCAAGGAAAGGAAAACAAGTCAGAATCACAAAGCCTAACTCCTTCATTCTGGGTCTGTGCCTACGGAACAAAGGGAGGGGGTTTAGGGTCGTGCCTGTATTTTGTTAGTAATTCCTAATGCAGCTCCTGACAGCTCAGTCGTGTCCGATTCTTTGCGACCCCATGAATTGCAGCACGCTAGGCCTCCCTGTCCATCACCAACTCCCGGAGCTCACCCAAACTCATGTCCATCGAGTCAGTGATGTCATCCAGCCATCTCATCCTCTGTCGTCCCCTTCTCCTCCTGTTCCCAGCTCTCTCAGCATCAGGGTCTTTTCCAAAGAGTCAACTCTTCCCATGAGGTGGCCAAAGTACTGGAGTTTCTGCTTTAGTATCAGTCCTTCCAAAGAACAGCCAGGACTGATCTCCTTTAGAATGGACTGGTTCGACCTCCTGGCAGTCCAAGGGATTCTCAACAGTCTTCTCCAACACCATGGTTCAAAAGCATCAGTTCTTCTGTGCTCAGTTTTCTTCACAAACCAAGTTTCACATCCATACATGACTACTAGAAAAAACCACAGCCTTGACCAATGGACCTTTGTTGGCAAAGTAATGTCTCTGCTTTTGAACATGCTATCTAGGTTGGTCATAACTTTCCTTCCAAGGAGCAAGCATCTTTTAATTTCATGGCTGCAATCACCATCTACAGTGATTTTGGAGCCCAAAATAATAAAGTCTGACACTGTTTCCACTGTTTCCCCATCTATTTGCCATGAAGTGACGGGACCAGATGCCATGACCTTCATTTTACGAATGTTGAGCTGTAAGCCAACTTTTTCACTCTCCTCTTTCACTTTCATCAAGAGGCTTTTTAATTCCTCTTCACTTTCTGCCATAAGGGTGGTGTCATCTGCATATTTGAGATTATTGATATTTCTCCTGGCAATCTTGATTCCATCTTGTGCTTCATCCAGCCCAGCATTTCTCATGTTGTACTTTGCATATAAGTTAAATAAGCAGGGTGACAATATACAGCCTTGACGCACTCCTTTTCCTATTTGGAACCAGTCTGTTGTTCCATGTCCAGTTCTAACTGGTGCTTCCTGACATGCCTACAGGTTTCTCAAGAGGCAGGTCAAGTGGTCTGTTATTCCCTTCTCTTTCAGAATTTTCCACAGTGTATTGTGATCCACACAGTCAAAGGCTTTGGCATAGTCAATAAAGCAGAAATAGATGTTTTTTCTGGAACTCCCTTGCTTTTTCCATGATCCAGCAGATGTTGGCAATTCTAAAACCAGCTTGAGTGTCTGGAAGTTCACGCCTCATGTACTGCTGAAGCATGGCTTGGAGAATTTTGAGCATTACTTTACTAGCATGCGAGATGAGTGCAATTGTGTAGTAGTTGAGCATTCTTTGGCATTGCCTTTCTTTGGGATTGGGATGAAACCTGACCTTTTCCAGTCCTGTGGCCACTGCTGAGTTTTCGAAATTTGCTGGCATAATGAGTGCAGCATTTTCACTGCATTATCTTTCAGGATTTGAAATAGCTCAATGGGAATTCCATCTCCTCCACTAGCTTTGTTCATAATGATGCTTTCTAAGGCCCACTTGACTTCACATTCCAGGATGTCTGGCTCTAGGTGAGTGATCACACCATCAGGATTGTCTGGGTCGTGAAGGTCTTTTTTGTACAGTTCTTCTGTGTATTCTTGCCACCTCTTCTTAATATCTTCTGCTTCCGTTAGGTCCATACCATTTCTGTCCTTTATCGAGCCCATCTTTGCATGAAATGTTCCCTTGGTATCTCTAATATTCTTGAAGAGATTTCTAGTCTTCCCCATTCTGTTGTTTCCCTCTATTTCTTTGCAGAATCATAAACTGCACCTAAACTGGAAAAATGGTGACATGAGCAGACTTGATGTTATGTGCATTTGATACTTACAACAACCAATTTAAAAAGAAAAGAATGATACTCTAACAAACACAAAAACACTATAAGTAAACGAAAATGAAATTCTGATACAAGTACAAGAAAATCAAAAGAAGCCTGGGGAAGAATTAATAAAGTAACAAAAGGAGAAAAAGAACACATAATAAGTAAAATATCCAACTTAGGTCTTAACAGGTATGTATGCTTAATGGACCCAACTAGAGACTTTAAAGATATAACTTAGCTATAGGCTACCTATAAGAAGCTAAATTCAAATGTAGAAATATAAGTATACTGAATGTATAAGAAAATGGGTATATCACATATACTTTAATCAAAGAAAACAGTAGTAGCTGTATTAATATCTGGTAAAGTAGAATCCAGAGCTATATTTATACCTAGAGATAGAAAAGGACATATTTATAAAAAGACAAATCTACCAAGGAGACATAATCTTAAATATGTGTGCACTATAGAATATATGAGAGGCAAAAACTGATATAACTAAAAGGAAAAAAGAAAAATTCATAATCATATTTGGAGACATGCATGCCCCATTTCAACAACTGATAGAAAAACTACATAGAAAATCATAAAAAAAATTAGAATAACACAGCATCCACTGAAAAATCTAATTGACATTTACAGAATACTCAACCAAATAACAGGGTATATGTTTTCTTCAGGTGCTATTGAAATATACCAGGATAGGTCATATTTGGGCCATAAAACACTCTTCAGTAAAGTCAGCAGAAGAATTGAAATCAAGTGTGTTCTCTGGCCAGAGTGGAATTAAACCAGAGATCAATAACCAAAAGTTAGAAAAATCTCCAAAATTTTGGAAACTATGTAATACTTAGAATATTTCATCTATTAATGAGGATGTTTCAAGGGAAATTTCATATTAAAAACACACTGAGCTGAATAGAAACAGAACATATCCAAATCTGTAAGACATAGCAAAACATGTAGGGCAATAAATTTAAAATGCTAAATGCATACATTATTAGAAAAGGGTAAAGTCTAGAGTCAATAATCTAACTGTCAATCTCAAGATTTAGAAGAGTAAAATAAGTCCCAAATAAGTAGAAGAAAGAAATAATAAGGATAAAATCAGAAATCAATTAAATTGCAAATAAAAAGAGATAATCCATGAAACAATAAGCTTCTTTTTGGAAAAATTCAAAAAATTGACAAATATCTAGGAAAACTAACAAAGGAAAAACATCAGAGAAGACAAAATCAACAATATTAAAAACAGGCAGTGTTGGTGGGAATTTAAACTGCAGAGAAGTAATCAGCATAGTGCCAGATTGAGTTTATTATATCCCTCTACTTAGAGTTTCATCACTAGTATATTCTCCAGTAATAGAGGAGAGCAGAGTATAGCTACAACTCCATTAGCAACCAAGCCAACTTTACAGCAAAAAGAAGCATACAAAGCAGATAATGTAAGCCACTGGATGAAGAGAATCCATAGGTGGGGGGAGTCAGAGAAAATGACCCCTAATTCTATGTATTGCTTCTCTGACTCTTTGGGGCCCCTAGACTTCAGTCCATCAAGTTCCTCTGCCCATGTAATTTTCCAGGCAAGAATACTACAATGGGGTGCCATTTCCTAGTCTGGGGGATCTCCTGAATGCAGGGATTGAACACACATCTCTTGTATTGGCAGGAAGATTCTTTACCACTAGTGCCATCTGGGAAGCCAAACTATATGTATGGAGCCATACAATTTCAGCCTGATTACTGAAACTGGCAAAGAAATATAGCTGCAAATCCATAGAATTAAGCTTTTAAAACCTAAAGTGAGATTTGTACCACTCTGCCTAGTCTGACTTCCCTGGTGACTCAATCGGTATAGAATCTGCCTGCAATGCAGGAGACCCAGTTTCAATCTCTTGGTAGGGAAGATCCCCTGGAGAAGAGAATGGCAACAAACGCCAGTATTCTTGCCTGGAAAAATCCCGTAGACAGAGGTGCCTGGTGGGCTACTGTCCGTGGGGTTGCAAAGAGTCAGAAATGATTAACAACTGAACAACTGCCAGTCTGAACATAACTAATTTGTTTTGTAAGACAAAAACATCAACATTCTCTAGAGGGTTATAATAAAACCCCGAGTTTGTACAATATATCATTTAATTCCTTCTAAATTTTGTCCAGAGGTGGTCCACTGGAGAATAGAATGGCAAACCACTTCAGTATTCTTGCCTTGAGAACACCATAAATATTATGAAAAGGCAAAATGATAGGATACTGAAAGAGGAACTCCCCAGGTCGGTAGGTGCCCAATATGCTGCTGGAGATAAGTGGAGATATAACTCCAAAAAGAATGAAGGGATGGAGCCAAAGCAAAAACAATACCCAGTTGTGGATGTGATTGGTGAGAGAAGCAAGGTCCGATGCTGTAAAGAGCAATATTGCATAGGAATCTGGAATGTCAGGCCCATGAATCAAGGCAAGTTGGAAGTGGTCAAACAGGAGGTGGCAAGAGTGAACGTCGACATTCTAGGAATCAGGGAACTAAAATGGACTGGAATGGGTGAATTTAACTCAGATGACCATCATATCTACTACTATGGGCAGGAATCCCTTAGAAGAAATGGAGTAGCCATCATGGTCAAGAAAAGAGTCCGAAATGCAGTACTTGGGTGCAATCTCAAAGATGACAGAATGATCTCTGTTCGTCTCCAAGGCAAACCATTCAATATCATGGTAATCCAGCCTATCCCCCAACCAGTAATGCTAAAGACACTGAAGTTGAACGGTTTTATGAAGACCTACAAGACCTTTTAGAGCTAACATCCAAAAAAGATGTCCTTTTCATTATAGGGGATTGGAAGGCAAAATAGGAAATCAAGAAACACCTTGGAGTAACAGGCAAATTTGGCCTTGGAGTACAAAATGAAGCAGGGCAAGGCTAAATAGAGTTTTGCCAAGAGAAAGCACTGGTCATAGCAAACACCCTCTTCCAACAACACAAGAGAAGTCTCTACACATGGACATCATCAAATGGTCAACAGCAAAATCAGATTGATTATATTCTTTGCAGCCAAAGATGTAGAACTTCTATACAGTCAGCAAAAGCAAGACCAGGAGCTGACTGTGGCTCAGATTATGACTTCCTTATTGGCAAATTCAGACTTAAATTGAAGAAAGTGGGGAAAACCACTTGACAATTCAGGTATGACCTAAATAAAATTCCTTATGATTATACAGTGGAAGTGAGAAATAGATTTAAGGGACTAGATCTGATAGACAGAGTGCCTGATGAACTATGGAATGAGGTTTGTGATATTGTACAGGAGACGGGGATCAATACCATCCCCATGGAAAAGAAATGTAAAAAAGCAAAATGGCTGTCTGAGGAGGCCTTTCGAACAGCTGTGAAAAGAAGAGAGGTGAAAAGAAAAGGAGAAAAGGAAAGATATAAGTATCTGAAAACAGAGTTCCAAAGAATAGCAAGAAGAGATAAGAAAGCCTTCCTCAGTGATCAATGCAAAGAAGTAGAGGAAAACAACAGAATGGGGAAGACTAGAGATCTCTTCAAGAAAATTAGAGATACCAAGGGAACATTTCATGCAAAGATGGGCTCGATAAAGGACAGAAATGGTATGGACCTAACAGAAGCAGAAGATATTAAGAAGAGGTGGCAAGAATACACAGAAGAACTGTACAAAAAAGATCTTCACGACCAGACAACAAGATGGTGTGATCACTCACCTAGAGCCAGACATCCTGGAATGTGAAGTCAAGTGGGCCTTAGAAAGCATCATTATGAACAATGCTAGTGGAGGTGATGGAATTCCAGTTGAGCTACTTCAAATCCTGAAAGATGATGCTGTGAAAGTGCTGCACTCAATATGCCAGCAAATTTGGAAAACTCAGCAATGGCCACAGGACTGGAAAAGATCAGTTTTCATTCAAATCCCAGATAAAAGCAATTCCAAAGAATGCTCAAACTACCGCACAATTGCACTCATCTCACACTCTAAGAGGGTAAACTGTTTGCCTGCAATGCAGGTAGACCTAGGTTTGATCCCTGGGTCAGGAAGATCCTCTGGAGAAGGAAATGGAAACCCACTCCAGTACCTTTGCCCGGAAAATGCCATGGACGGAGGAGCCGGTAGGCTACAGTCCATGGGGTCACAAAGAGTCGGACACGAGTGAACGACTTCACTTTCACACGCTCATAAAGTAATGCACAAAATTCTCTCCAAGTCAGGCTTCAGCAGTATATGAATTGTGAACTTCCAGATGCTCAAGCTGGTTTTATAAAAGGCAGAGGAACCAGAGATCAAACTGCCAACATCCGCTGGATCATGGAGAAAGGAAGAGAGTTCCAGGAAAACATCTATATCTGCTTTATTGACTATGCCAAAGCCTTTGACTGTGTGGATCACAATAAACTGTGGAAAATTCTGAAAGAGATGGGAATACCAGACCACCTGACCTGCCTCTTGAGAAACCTATATGCAGGTCAGGAAGCACCAGTTAGACTGGACGTGGAACAACAGACTGGTTCCAAATAGGAAAAGGAGTACATCAAGGCTGTATATTGTCACCCTGCTTATTTAACTTATATGCAGAGTACATCATGAGAAACCCCTAGAGAAAGAAATGGCAGCCCACTCCAGTATTCTTGCCTGGAAAATCCCATGGATGGTGGAGCCTGGTAGGCTACTGTCCATGGGGTCCCAAAGAGTCAGACATGACTGAGAGACTTCACTTTCACTTTCACGAGAAACGCTGGAAGAAGCACAATCTGAAATCAAGATTGCCAGGAGAAATATCAGTAACCTCAGATATGCAGATGACACCACCCTTATGGCAGAAAGTGAAGAGGAACTAAAAAGCCTCTTGATGAAAGTTAAAGTGGAGCGTGAAAAAGTTGGCTTAAAGTTCAACATTCAGAAAACAAAGATCATGGCATCTGGTCCAATCACTTCATGGTATATAGATGAGGAAACAATGGAAAGTGTCAGACTTTATTTTTTGGGCTCCAAAATCACTGCAGATGGTGACTGCAGCCATGAAATTAAAAAACGCTTACTCTTTGGAAGGAAAGTTATGACCAACCTAGATAGTATATCCAAAAGCAGAGATATTACTTTGCCAACAAAGGTCCATCTAGTCAACGTTATGGTTTTTCCAGTGGTCATGTATGGATGTGAGAGTTGGAATGTGAAGAAGGCTGAGTGCAGAATTGATGGTTTTGAACCATGGTGTTGGAGAAGACTCTTGAGAGTCCCTTATACTGCAAGGAGATCCAACCAATCCATTCTGAAGGAGATCAGCCCTGGGTGTTCATTGGAAGGACTGATGCTAAAGCTGATATTGCAATACTTGGCCACCTCATGGGAAGAGTTGACTCATTGGAAAAGACTCTGAAGCTGGGAGGGATTGGGGGCAGGAGGAGAAGGGGACGACAGAGGATGAGATGGCTGGATGGCATCACTGACTCGATGGACATGAGTTTGAGTGAACTCCGGGAGTTGATGATGGACAGGGAAGCCTGGCATACTGTGGTTCATCGGGTCGCAAAGAGTCAGACACAACAGTGACTGAACTGAACTGATATTTGTAATTAGCTGAAGCAGTGGTCTTTAGGGCAATACACTGAAATATTATAACTGGAAACATATTAGTATATTTTGATAATAAAAGGATTGTATCACGTATCAGATATTGATTGTTAAAGAGAAAGAAGTCAGGCATGTATTTGTGGATTTTGGCCTGACAACTAGGCTAACACTATTGCTACTAGCTAAAAATGAAATATTTCATAAAGAAAAGATTTATACTGGGAGTGTAAAGAATTTCAGTTTGAACATGGTTGTGCTACTTACTGCACATACAAATGAAAAATTTAAGTAAGAAGTTCATTATACATGTCTTTATTTCAATGGCTATGTCAAAACGAGATAATTTTGTGAATCATCAGTAAATAGATGATTAAAAAAAGGCATGGAAGTGAATGAGATCACCAAGGTAGTGGGTGTAGTTTGAAACAGAACAGACCAGAAGAGATGCAAAGATGAGGCCTGACTCACTTAAGTAATTGATAAAATGTGAGAAAGTGCTCTAAGTAATATCAGTTCAGTTCAGTCGCTCAGTTGTGTCTGACTCTTTGCGACCCCATGAATCACAGCACGCCAGGCCTCCCTGTCCATCACCATCTCCCAGAGTTCACTCAGACTCACATCCATCAAGTCCGTGATGCCATCCAGCCATCTCATCCTCTGTCGTCCCCTTCTCCTCCTGCCCCCAATCCCTCCCAGCATCAGAGTCTTTTCCAATGAGTCAACTCTTCCCATGAGGTGGCCAAAGTACTGGAGCTTCAGCTTTAGCATCATTCCTTCCAAAGAAATCCCAGGGCTGATCTCCTTCAGAATGGACTGGTTGGATCTCCTTGCAGTCCAAGGGACCCTCAAGAGTCTTCTCCAACATCACAGTTCAAATGCATCAATTCTTTGGCACTCAGCCTTCTTCACAGTCCAACTCTCACATCCATACATGACCACAGGAAAAACCATAGCCTTGACTAGATGGACCTTAGTTAGCAAAGTAATGTCTCTGCTTTTGAATATACTATCTAGGCTGGTCATAACTTTTCTTCCAAGGAGTAAGCGTCTTTTAATTTCATGGCTGCAATCACCATCTACAGTGATTTTGGAGCCCCAGAAAATAAAGTCTGACACTGTTTCTACTGTTTCCCCATCTATTTCCCATGAAGTGATGGGACCAGATGCCATGATCTTTGTTTTCTGAATGTTGAGCTTTAAGCCAACTTTTTCACTCTCTTCTTTCACTTTCATCAAGAGGCTTTTTAGCTCCTCTTCACTTTCTGCCATAAGGGTGGTGTCATCTGCATATCTGAGTTTATTAACATTTCTCCCGGCAATCTTGATTCCAGCTTGTGTTTCTTCCAGTCCAGTGTTTCTCATGATGCACTCTGCATAGAAGTTAAATAAGCAGGGTGACAATATACAGCCTTGACGTACTCCTTTTCCTATTTGGAACCAGTCTGTCATTCCATGTCCAGTTCTAACTGTTGCTTCCTGACCTACATACAGATTTCTCAAGAGGCAGGTTAGGTGGTTTGGTATTCCCATCTCTTTCAGAATTGTCCACAGTGTATTGTGATCCACACAGTCAAAGGCTTTGGCATAGTCAATAAAGCAGAAATAGATGTTTTTCTGGAAATCTCTTGCTTTTTCCATGATCCAGTGGATGTTGGCAATTTGATCTCTGGTTCCTTTGCCTTTTCTAAAACCAGCTTGAACATCAGGGAGTTCATGGTTCACGTATTGCTGAAGTCTGGCTTGGAGAATTTTGAGCATTACTTTACTAGCATGTGAGATGAGTGCAATTGTGCGGTAGTTTGAGCATTCTTTGGCATTGCCTTTCTTTGGGATTGGAATGAAAACTGACCTTTTCCAGTCCTGTGGCCACTGCTGAGTTTTCCAAACTTGATGGCATATTGAGTGGAGTACTTTCACAGCATCATCTTTCAGGATTTGAAACAGCTCCATTGGAATTCCATCATCTCCACTAGCTTTATTCATAGTGATGCTTTCTAAGGCCCACTTGACTTCACATCCCAGGATGTCTGGCTCTAGATGAGTGATCACATCATGATTATCTGGGTCATGAAGATCTTTTTTGTACAGTTCTTCCGTGTATTCTTGCCACCTCTTCTTGATATCTTCTGCTTCTGTTAGGTCCAGACCATTTCTGTCTTTTATCGAGCCCATCTTTCCATGAAATATTCCCTTGGTATCTCTAATTTTCTTGAAGAGATCTCTAGTTTTTCCCATTCTGTTCTTTTCCTCTATTTCTTTGCATTGATCACTGAAGAAGGCTTTCTTATCTCTGCTTGCTATTCTTTGGAACTCTGCATTCAAATGCTTGTATCTTTCCTTTTCTCCTTTGCTTTTTGCCTCTCTTCTTTTCACAGCTATTTGTAAGGCCTCCCCAGACAGCCATTTTGCTTTTTTGCATTTCTTTTCCATGGGGATGATCTTGATCCCTGTCTCCTGTACAATGTCACGAACCTCATTCCATAGTTCATCAGGCACTCTATCTATCAGATTTAGGCCCTTAAATCTATTTCTCACTTCCACTGTATAATCATAAGGGATTTGATTTAGGTCATACTTGAACGGTGTAGCGGTTTTCCCTACTTTCTTCAATTTAAGTCTGAATTTGGCAATAAGGAGTTCATGATCTGAGCCACAGTCAGCTCCCAGTCTTGTTTTTGTTGACTTTATAGAGCTTCTCCATCTTTGGCTGCAAAGAATATAATCAATCTGATTTCGGTTGAAAAGAAATAACTAACCCCATTTGGGTTCCATACAGATATCTCTTTAAATGAGTCTAAATATATTAGCAAAAGTTAACCAAGGAGAGGATTAAGGGCATTCCAGGTGATAAAACCACAGCAAATTCAATAGCAGTAATCCCAGGGACAGAGGAGCCTGGTAGGCTACAGTCCATGGGGTCACAAAGAGTTAGACACAACTGAGCGACTTCACTTCACTTCAAGGAAATAGTAGGGCAGCAGTAGTAAATGTGTTGGAGAGGAAAGAATAGAATAAATCACCATAGATTTATTTGTCATGTAAAGAAAACATCCTTTATCATAAGAGTTTTTGGTTTTAAACTATTTCTGAAGATATAGTATTTCATTTGAATAACACAAGGAAGAATTTTAATTCATAAAAAGTTTCTCTGTTGAAATTAGTGTATCTAGAAAAAGGAAGGGGCCATTCTTCACATTATGCTCACTCCAAGTGGCAGGCCCTAAGATACTTTGAAAAAATCTTAAAAATGCACACTGTGACATACATGGAGGGAGCTAGTTAAGGGGCTTTCAATGATATGATCAAGCTTTAAATATTTTACTTTGTTCTATTTTTTATTTAATTAAAGAAATTTTAACATTGTATTAGTTTCTGCCATACAACAAATGCAAATCAGCCATAATTATACATGCATCCCCTTCTTCCACAGCCTCCCTCCGCTCCCTCCATCCCATCCCTCCAGGTCATCACAGAGCACCAGATTGGGCTTCATAGCATATTGTGCTACACATCAACTTCTCACCACCTATCCGTCTTACACTGGTAGTGTATATACATTGATGCTACTTTCTCCATTCTTTCTCCCCCCGTTGTGTCCACAAGACCATTCTATACACCTGCATTGCCATTCCTTCCCTGCAAATTGTTTCAATATTATTTTTTTAGATTCCATACATATGTATTAACATATTTTATTTTCTCTGACTTACTTCACTCTGTATAACAGGCTCTAGGTTCATCCACCTCACTAGAACTGACTCATTCATTCTTATTATGACTGAGTAATATTCTACTGTATATATGTACCACATGTTCTTTATCCATTCATCTGTCAATGGACACCTAGGTTGCTTCCATGTCCTGGCTATTGTAATTAGTGCTGCTATGAACATTGGGGTACATTTGTCTTTTCTGATTATGGTTTTCTAAGGGTATAGGCCTGGAGAAGGCAATGGCACCCCACTCCAGTTCTTTTGCCTGGAAAATCCCACGGATGGAGGAGCCTGGTAGGCTGCAGTCCACGGGGTCGCAAAGAGTCAGACACGACTGAGCGACTTCACTTTGACTTTTCACTTTCATGCACTGGAGAAGGAAATGGCAACCCACTCCAGTACTCTTGCCTAGAGAATCCCAGGGATGGGGGAGCCTGGTGGGCTGCCGTCTATGGGGTCACACAGAGTCGGACACAACTGAAGCAACTTAGCAACTTAGCAAAGGTATATGCCCAATAGTGGGATTGCTGGGTCATGTGGTAGATTTATTCCCATTTTTTAAAAATTCCCTGTTCTCCATATTTACTGTATCAATTTACCTTCCCATATACTATCGTTTACGTGGAATGGATTTAAAGGAGAGCAAGATTGGGCTTCCTGTGACACACAGCAACTTCTCACCAGCTAACCATCTTACACCTAATAGTGTATATATATTGATGCTATGTTCTCCATTCATCCCATTCTCTCCCTCCCTGACTGTGCCCACAAGTACATTGGCAAATGCAGGGAAGGAGGAGGTCATGTAATTGTTCATGCAAGAAATGACAAAGACCCAGTAGGAGTAGCTTCTTTAAGAAAATTCTCTGGATTCTTAAGGGTAACAAAGTCCAGGAACTATATGGTGAGATGTTTTCTTTCTTATAAACCAGAATCTAGTACATAACAAAGTATATACTCTGCCATTCAAATTAAACATTTGTTTAAGAAGTTTAATTCCTAAAATAGAACCAAAGGGAGTTTCTCTTTTAAACTGAGGTTGAATTAAGATGTACTTAAGTGGATAAAGAGACCCTTCACAGTTTCCTCACTCACAGTGTCAACTCTTATGTCATCTTCGGGGTCTTTTAAGAATACGTGTGAAAATGAAAGTGGCTCAGTTCTGTCTGACTCTTCACGACCCCATGGTCTTTACAGTCCATGGAATAGCCTTTCCCTTCTCCAGGGGATCTTCCCAACCCGGGGATTGAACCCAGGTCTCCTGCACTGCAGGAGAATTCTTTACCAGCTGAGCCACAAGGGAAGCCCAAGAATACTGGAGTGGGTAGCCTATCCCTTCTCCAGCAGATCTTCCCAACTCAGAAATGTAACTGGGGTCTCCCGCATTGTAGGCAGATTCTTTACCAACAGAACTATCAGGGAAGGCCACTGGCATATAGTAAAGTTTACTGATAAATAGTGCTCAGTTTTATAAGTTTTTTAAAAAACACATCAATCAACACAATCACTGTCAATAAAGATGGAACAGTTCCACTACTGCCCAAATGTTCTCCTTAGAACTTTGTAGTTAATCTTTACCCTAAACTCCTGTTAAATCCTTTAACAGTCATCAATACGTCATCAATCCTTAGAGTGTTGTCTTTCCCAGATGTTATATAAATTGAATCGTACAGTTTATAGCATGTTTTAAACTAGCATCTTTCATTTTAGCATAGGGCATTTGAGATGCATCCATGATGCAGTTGCATGTAACAGCCATTTATTTCTTTGTAGAACTGAGTACTCTTCCATTGTGTGGATGCACCAGTTTGTTAATTTGTTCCCTAGTTTTGGGACATCTGTATTATTCCCAGGTTTTGGTGATTATAGATAAAGCCAATAAATCATTTCAGTACAGATTTTTTGTGTGAACATACATTTTTATTTCACATGGGTAAAAATCTAGAGAGGAAGGAGATTATTGCAATGAATGGCAAGTGGATACTTGACTTCACAAAAAAATTGTGAAGCTGTTTCTGTATTGTTTAGAGGTGCTTTTGCATGACAACAGCAAAGATGAATTGTGTTGAGAGAGATTATATGGATCAGTTCAGTTCAGTTCAGTCGGTCAGTCGTGTCCGACTCTTCGCGACCCCATGAATCACAGCACGCCAAGCCTCCCTGTCCATCACCAACTCCCAGAGTTCACTCGGACTCACGTCCAAGGAGTCTGTGATGCCATCCAGCCATCTCATCCTCAGTCGTCCCCTTCTCCTCCTGCCCCCAATCCCTCCCAGCATCAGAGTCTTTTCCAATGAGTCAACTCTTCCCATGAGGTGGCCAAAGTACTGGAGCTTCAGCTTTAGCATCATTCCCTCCAAAGAAATCGCAGGGCTGATCTCCTTCAGAATGGACTGGTTGGATCTCCTTGCAGTCCAAGGGACTCTCAAGAGTCTTCTCCAACACCACAGTTCAAATGCATCAATTCTTCAGCGCTCAGCCTTCTTCACAGTCCAACTCTCACATCCATACATGACCACAGGAAAAACCATAGCCTTGACTAGATAGACCTTAGTTAGCAAAGTAATGTCTCTGCTTTTGAATATACTATCTAGGTTGGTCATAACTTTTTTTCCAAGGAGTAAGCGTCTTTTAATTTCATGGCTGCAGTCACCATCTGCAGTGATTTTGGAGCCCCCAAAAATAAAGTCTGACACTGTTTCCACTGTTTCCCCATCTATTTCCCATGAAGTGATGGGACCAGATGCCATGATCTTCGTTTTCTGAATGTTGAGCTTTAACCCAACTTTTTCACTCTCGTCTTTCACTTTCATCAAGAGGCTTTTTAGTTCCTCTTCACTTTCTGCCATAAGGGTTGTGTCATCTGCATATCTGAGGTTATTATAAAGCCTAAAATATTTATTATTTTGCTCTTTATAGAAAAAGATAACTGACTGTTAGCTCAGAATATGGTGCAGCTTGTTGAGTGTTCCATGGGCATTTGAAAAAAAAGTAGTTTTTTGTTATTGAATGAAGTGTTTTATAAATGTCAATTAGTTTGCATGCACTGACAGTGATGTTTAAATCTTCTATAGTCTACTAATTTTCTATTTACTGGGTCTATTAATTACTGGACATGTAGGGTATTAAAGATTAAAGATTTCAAATATAATTTTGTATCTGTCTCTTTTTCCTTTCCAGTTTTTTTAATCTACTTTTGTTTTATACATTTTGAAGTTTTGTTGTTAGGTGTATACCCATTTAAGATAATTATTTGACATCAACATTTTATCATTTTAGATACACCCTTCTCTTAATCCCCTGTAATGTTTTGTTCCTAATTCAATTTTGTCTGATAATGAATAAATTGGGAAAAACAGTATTTTTAGTTTGCAAAGGAGATTGTAGGCATATCTCCAATGAAGTACGACTTAAATTGGATCTTGGCTGTTGGACAAAATTTGAACAGAATGATACAAAGAATTGTTGAACAGAGTATTTTGTAAATAGAGTGTCAGGCAAGTTCTTAATTAAAGAAAAAGAAATCAACTATGAGTAGCATAGGCAAAAAAAAAAAAAAGATAAATTAATTGGATGGATATGGAGTAATTCATGAAATATGAATAAATTAATTGAGTGGATATGGAGTTATTCATGAAATCAAGAGAGCACTGAATGGGGAAGGCAGGTAAGAAGATATTGGTGGCAGACTCAAGAACAGCTTTGTTAGTGTGATCACCTTTGATCATTTTCCTGTGGCAGTCTTCTCAAGATTAAAATTCCTCAAAAAACTGCTTGTAAATTAAGAAACATGATTCTAAACAATGCATGGGTCAAGAAGGATGACCCATGAAAATTAGAAAGTATTCACAACAAAATTAAAAGTATGACATCTAAATCCACTGAATACAGTTAAAAAAATGTGTTTAGAGGGACATGTTTGGAATTATATTAGCCTGAAAGTTAAGTATGTAATATTCCATCTCAACATGATATAAAAAAATTAAAAAAGGAATAAAAGGATTAACTAAAAATAAAAGGATCAAAATGTTATTGAAATAGAAAAAAAACATGAAATAAGGAAAATCAACAAAGATAAAATTGGTTCTTATTCTTCTACTTATTAAACCTTTAGTTAGAATAATAAAAAGGGGGAAAATACAAATTATTACTAAAGAGGATATGCCTCAAATCTGCAAACATCAAAATATACAGTGAAGATGTATTATTAATAATTTTATTCGAATCATTTTGTGAGTTTAGGTAAACCAGATAAATTAACTGAAAACACATTAAATAAATAAAGAGGAAAACATATGACAATCTGAATAGCTGTCAAAAAATACTTCCTAAAGGTTAATATTATGACAAATAATTTCATCATATTAGAAATATAAAATAATTTTTTACTTTCTCCTTAAGGTTAGTAACACTGCAAGCATATTTACTCATACTACTTTTAATTGATATTTTCTTAAATATGTCAGTTACTATAATGTAATATAAGGGAAAATAGTATAAAGATTATAAATTTTTAGAAATATGCATACAGAAAAGCTAAAGATTTGCTACAGACTCATTATATAAAATCAATAGTATTTTATATAGCAGCAATAAACAATAGAAAGTTAAAGATAAAATGTAATTTAAAATACTACCATGCAACCATTAATAAATCCTGAAAAATATATGCAAGACTACTGAAAACTACAAAATATAGAATGAAAATAAAGGAAAGGCAAATAAAAAGAGGGATATACCAGATCTATAGTGTACAAGACTCAACATTTCATTATGTCAATTTCTCTTTATTAATCTATAGAATTTAAAAAAAATGTTCCAAGGTCTCAGTTATTTATTTTTATGTAAATTGAGAGATTGATACTAAATTCTATATGAAAATATGAACAAACTAGAATAGCCAAGACATTCCTATAAAGAAATCAACATTATGGGTTTAAACTACTGAATAACAAATTTATAATGTTATAAAGTTTCAGTAATTAAGATGATATAAATGTTGGACTAAGGATAGCAAAGTAGCCCAATTTAATATAATTTTCACAAGTCGATATACAGAAGCAATATATGACATCACTTGATTTGTGACAGAGGTGCCACTGTAATTTAATAGGGAACAGGAATTTTTAAAATAAGAGATACTGGTTTACACAGTATACAAAAATTTTTAATTTGAGACGTGGGTTTGATCCCTGGGTCAGGAAGATCCTCTGGAGAATGGCATGGCAACCCACTCAAGTATACTTGCCTGGAGAATCACATGGGCAGAGGAGCTTGGTGGGCTATGGTCCATAGAATCAAAGAGCAAAGAGTCAAGCACAACTGACGTGACTTACCACGCCTAGATTTAAATGTGAGAGGTAAAAAAATAAATTGAGAAATTAGCATAAAAATTACCATCATGACTTTGGGAGTAGGTATTTCTTAAACAGAACATAAATATTAGTGAAAAAATTAGATAAAAGATAAAATGGATGTTATTAAAACTGAGACTTCCTGTTCCTCAAAAACAACAATGAAAGAGTAAAAATGCAATTATGATTTGGGAAGAGTAACTGCAATGAATATTTCAGTAACACACTCATTTCTAGAATATATAAAGAATTCTTAGAAATTATTAAGACAATGATTGGAAAGAAAAAAAGCAAAAAAACAAAAATTGCAGGAAATTCTTGAACAGATACTTCATAAAAGAAGATTCCAAATGGCAAAAACTCATTAAAAGTAGCTCAACATAAGAAGTATTCAGTAAAGCTAACAAAGTAAAGTCATGAGGTATCATTAATTTATACTCATATGCAGCAATAAAAAGCCTAACAATACCCAGTATTGCCAGGGATTTGGAACGATTATAATTCTCATTAATAGATGGTAGAAATATAACTTCTTGGGAAAATTCTTTGGAAATGTTTATTAAAAAGATAATTTTCTGTATACAATGGTACTCTACTCCTACTTATATACTAATGGAACTGAATGCATTGTCTCATCAAAAGATATGTACCATAGCATTCATGCAACTTTATTTAAAATGAGCAAATCACTATGTTTACCAATAGTAGGATGGATCAAATATGATATCTTCCTAAAATCAGGTTAATACACAGCAATGAAAACCAAGACATACAATATGGATGTACTTCAGACGTATTGTCACCAAAAAAGACCTAAACACCAAAAAACAAAATTATATATAATTACAGTAATGGTAACTTCAAAAACATACAAAACTATCCTATGCAGATAGAAGTCACAATACAGGTTACCTTATCAGCAGTGACTAGGAATGGCATGAAGCATGTTTCTGTCGTATAGAAAATATTATTTATCTTCATTTTTGAGTGGTTCCATGGGTTTATAAGGGTGTAAAAATTCACCAGTCTGGACACTTAATAGTTGTGTAGTCTACTGCTTATTAATAACTCATCAATAAACATGTTTGTTTGTTTTTAAACTACTTGGAATGATGTTCCGATTGGCTAGGAGAGTCTCATGCTCACCCTCTGGCTTGGGCAAAACAACACCTCAAGGACAGATTTTACAAAATCACATTAAGGAGGATTTTGCCAAGGAAATTAAAAGAATTATCACTGAGGAAGGACGTGCGTGGGATGTTGTGGTGGGTACCAAATATGGTAATGGCAGGGCATTAATAATAAATGACACTAATATTTGACATATTTTTATTTCATTAAAACAATAATCTTATAAGCAAGTGCTATCATTATTCATATTTTACATGCAAGGCTAGAGAACATTTAAAGGCATATTTGGGAATTGGTATTTGAATGGACTTCGCTGGTGGCTCAGCCAGTAAAGACTTTGCCTGCAAGGCAGGAGACCCGGGTCAGGTCCCTGGGTCAGGAAGATCCCCAGGAGGAGGGCATATGGCAACCCACTCTAGTATTCTTGCTTGGAGAATTCCATGAATAGAGGAGCCCAGTGGGCTACGGTCCATGGGGTGGCAAAGAGCTGGACACAACTGAGCCACTTGCACTTTCATCTTTTGGGGTTTTTAATACAGATTATCTGTCTCAAGTGCCTTGAACTTTTATGCTATGCTGTTTCTCTAATGTATACTATATGTTCAATGATGCTGAAGTAGACAAGGCAGAATGGAACAAAGAAAAGCAAAGATAAGGATGCATTAAGCTATTTAATCATTCCATTTCATTCTGCTATGGAAAAGGTTTTCAAACATTTATTTTAGAAAACAAGCAAATTTATGGCTGCAAAATCACCAAAGCTTGGGCAATTATAAATACATGTTCATAAATATAATGCTTTCATTTTAATGATTTATAACACATAATTGGAAGTTAGGAGTCTTTGTCCTTTCCAAAGATCAGTATCATCTTTATCAAAATTAGGGGCTTCAGTGTTTCTTACCAAAAAATTCATTTTGCTATTCATTCAAAAATTAGTATTTCTACCAGTAAGTGGATAAGATAACTGAGAAAATGTCATTCAGTTCTCATCATAATATTGAATAGGGCCACATAATTGGAGAGTTATTTAAGCATAGCAGGTGTTATCAGGTGGTGGTACAATCAGATACCATGGTTATCTTCCTGCTTACAAACCCAGGTCATTTCATAGTGGAAAGGATACTAACCTCAAAAGGTACAAAGAAAAAGTCTTGTGAAAGAAATCATTCTGCAATGGCAAGTATACCAATGCCCTCAGGAAACTAGCACCAATCAGGGTTTAATTCAACTAAAGCAAACACTGAAGGACACAGGAAGGTAATGTCAAATAAGAGGCTTTATTGGATTGGCCTCTGAAACAGATAAATGTGCAAATGCAAACCTGATGAAAAGAAATGTTTGCTACTACCCATTTAATGGATCAATATCAATCTGCTAACTCTAATCTTTTAATGGCAGTTTTCATTATAAATCAAGACCTGTATTTTTTTTAACATTCTACCATCAAAAGTCTAGCTTTAAGTGAAATTAAGGGTTACGTTCAAATATTATTAATGTACTTGCCCCTGAGTATTAACTCAAAATGAATTTGTCATTTCCCTCAAAGGTTGGTCAACTTCATGATGTTTCAAGATCCATATATTTGCATCATTCTACTCAGCTTAAAACTGTTATGCCCAGAGTCTGAGTCCCCAAAACTGAGAGAATAAGACATCCACAGCAATGCAAAAGCATAAAGGGGTTTATTACTTACTAGCTTGAGCCAGGACCCATGTTTCATCCAGCACAGTGGAATCAGACAAAAGGCCCTGAGCTCTGAATCACATATACTTTTATACAGATGGTTCTTTGTTTCTGTAACAGCATAGCTGATTGGTTAAACCATACGTGCGCGCGGGACTTTTAAACCTCGCATCCCTATCCGGATTGGCTCAGGTCTGGCACAGGCGGGGGTGGGGGGGGTTACAGGGATTTTTTCTGATTGGTCGAGCTACACTGCCTGCGGGAATTCCCAGAGCCTCAGCTTTTCTCAGGCCTAGCCCGCCCCTTAGAGCCTGTCCTGGCTTCAGTTTGGTTCTAACAAAAATATTCTGATCTTTTAAAAGATGTTCAGAAATCATAACAGATATATATGAGTTTTTGCAGATCTTTACAATTCAGATGAACTCTTACGTATTCCTTTACATCAAAACAGGTTCTCAAAGTCAATTCCATGTTGCTGTGAAGATTTTCATTCACATCCACTTGGAGATGGCAACTTGGAGAAAAGTTCCAACAAATGTTCACTAGAAGAAAAGGGCCAACTAGGAGAAAAGGGCCAAAAAATGAACAAAAATATAGAAATCTTCTAATAAGGAACTACAATGAGTAATAGCAATGAATGAAAACAGAAGGAAAACTTACATAATACATTTAAAAAATCTTATCATTGAATATTGGAAGAGCTTATCTAGTTCAATAAAGAATGGGAATTTTTACCAACATAATTTGATGCATTCTTTCCATTCTCAGATGTAAGTTTCTCATGTGATATTTTCCAAAATAGAGATCAATGGCATATCTTATTTATTAAAAAGAGAAATTATTTTATATATAAGTAAAGTATTCCGTTAGTGTGGAAAAGGCCATGATAATGAACCACTTTTATATATTTCAACTTGTTTTGAGGCCAGATAGTTTTCCTTCCCTAATCTTTGAGGAATATTTCTATGATGGTGCAGATCTAAAAGAACAGAAGCCTTGGGGAGGAAGATGCTGCATTAACCTCCAAATTTGGGAAGGAAGAGGGAAGACATGAAATTCTAAGACAAATTATCATAAAACATACATAAATTACAAGAGAACCACAGAGAACCAAAAAAAAAAAAAATGCAGCTGAGCTGTGAAACAAAACCAATACAATATTGTAATTAGCCTCCAATTAAAATAAATAAATTTATATTTTAAAAAATTAAAAAAAAAAGATAAGCTAAGATGAGAGATAACAAACACCAACAAACAGAGTAAACAGATACTGAAGCAATTATCCAAGGAAGTTTCTTAAAGCCACCAAACAAGTTATCAGATGTTAACATCAGAGCAAAGAAGTATCAGCAATGAATTAGTGAACCATTTTTAACATCACCCAATATATAGGGGACAACAGAGGATGAGATGGCTGGATGGCATCACCAACTCAATGGACAAGAGTTTGAGCAGGTTCTTGGAGTTGGTCATGGACAGGGAACCTGGTGTGCTGCAGTCCATGGGGTCACAAACAGTCGGACATGACTAAGTAACTGAACTGAACTGATGAGTGGCCTCTTAGAAATTAAAGGAGGAAAAGACAGAAGGAGAGGAAAGAAGGGATGGAGAGAGGGAGACGGAAAGAGAGAGAGGAGGAGGGAGAAAATCATCTTGATCATAAAACTGACAGAAAAAAATTGAGGGAACTACAGAAATGTTCAAACACACATTTTTTTTTCCTAGTACACATTCACCAAATAAATAATGGAATCATATATGCTAGAATATTTTGAGATGCAAAATTTAAATCACTATATATGGTCTCAAAGAATTACAGTTCAGACTCTAATATTGCTTTAAAAGACAAGAGGTCTAGAATTTGGATACATGCAGTCCTAAGCAAAGGATGGGGCAACTGTTCTAAGAGATTTAGATGGGAATTTGTCTCAAAGTAAAAACTAACCAGAGAAGCCTCAGGATCCCTCTGATTTAATTATTTCTTAAGAGGAAACATGACTGCAAAAGAGTGAAATAAATATGAGACATTTTACCAATCAAATCTTTTTGAGAGTTTACACATTCTGAAATTAGTATTCCACATATAGCACTTGAACATGGTCATACTTAAATAATGAAGTCCTAACATCCCTGCCTTGTTCCTCCTGTTTCTATTTATTTTTAATTTGGAAATAGGCAAATTTGAGTAACTGTATATATAACCTAGATAGTTTTACTTTATTATTTATTTTTTTAGTTTAATTTTAAATTGCATGCAAAATTACATATATTGGTGGAGTGGAGGGAGAGAATGAACACATGCTGATATAAGACAGATCTGAAACTTAATCCAAATTCTTCCCTTATTTAAGTACATGGCTTGACAAAGTTGTTTAACTCTCTGCAAATCAGTTTTCTTAGCTGTAATATGGGGGTAAGAAAACTATGACATCTGAGTCAAATATAATAATGTATGAACAGGCCCAGCTCAGTATCTATGATAGAATAGGCCCTCAAAACATGAATATTAGCTAAACTCACTTGAACAATTTATGTATTTCAAATATTATGATAAGTTTTTCATATGTGCTGCTGCTGCTACGTCGCTTCAGTTGTGTCCGACTCTGTGCGACCCCAGAGACGGCACACCACCAGGCTCCCTTGTCCCTGGAATTCTCCAGGCAAGAACACTGGAGTGGGTTGCCATTTCCTTCTCCAAAGCATGAAAGTGAAAAGTGAAAGTGAAGTCGCTCAGTCCTGTCCGACTCTTAGTGACCCCATGGAATGCAGCCTACCAGGCTCCTCCATCCATGGGATTTTCCAGGCGAGAATATTGGAGTGCATTGCCATTGCCTTCTCCGTTTTCATATGTAGTATCTCCTTTATCCTTCAATACAAGTCTATATAATAGTATTATCTTTCCCAATTTTATATATAGAGAAAGGCTACTCTCCCCCACCTCAAGCCCAGAGCAGGAGACTTTTTTTTTTTTCACATTTTCACACTGAGAACCTGATGGGACTCTTGTTGGGGTCTAGATGGATCAGAGGTGGGGGGAGGTGTAGAAATAAAGTAAAAAGACCATTTAATTCTTGGAAGCATATCCTAGAAAGGTAAGCCTCAGGCAGGGGAAGGTGTTAGTTTCTTTTTCTTTCACAAGTGGGTAGGGTCACATTATCTGCTTGTGAGCTAAACAAAGACACTTAAGTTTAGGGGTCAGGCAGAGGGGGAGGGTTCTCTGAGGCAGGCTATTATATGTGATTATAAAAACAAACATGGAACAAAGGACTGGGGAAAATTGGGAAAGGAGTACATCAAGGCTGTATATTGTCACCCTGTTTATTTAACTCACATGCAAAGTACATCATGTGAACATTCCAGCACAAGCTGGAATCAAGATTGCTGGGAGAAATTATCAATAATCTCAGATATGCAGATGACAACACCCTAGTAGCAGAAAGCAAAAGAGAAACTAAAGAGCCTATTGATGACAGTGAAAGAGGAGAGTGAAAAAGCTGGGTTAACACTAAATATCCAAAAAATGAAGATTGTGGCATTTGGTCCCATTAAGTCATGGCAAATAGATTGGGAAAGTGGCAGACTTTATTTTCTTGGGCTCCAAAATCATTGTGGATGCTGACTGTAGCCCTGAAATTAGAAGATGCTTGCTCCTTGGAAGAAAAGATATGACAAACCTACACAGTGTATTGAAGAGCAGAGACATTACTTTGCCGACAAAGGTTCAGAGAGTCAAAGCTATGATCTTTCCAGTAGTTGTGAATGGATGTGAGAATTGGACCATAAAAAAGGAGCGCTGAAGAATGGATGCTTTCAAACTGTGGTGTTGGAGAAGACTCTTGAGAGTGACTTGGACTGCAAGGAGATCAGACCAGCCAATCCTAAAGGAAATCAATCCTTAATATTCATGGGAAGGACCGATGCTGAAGCTGAAGCTCCTATACTTTGGCCACCTGATGCCAAGAGTCAACTCATTGGAAAAGAGCCTGATGCTGGGAAAGACTGAGGACATGAGAAGAAGGGGGAAACAGGGGATACCCCCTTGGATCAATGACTCAATGGAGGAGTTTGAGAAACCTCCAGGAAACAGGGAAGGATAGGAAAGCCTGGCATGCTGCAGTCCACGGGGTCACAAACAGTTGGCCAGGATTGAGTGACTAAACAACAACTTAATAGCACAAGCTGTTAAATATACAGATCTAGCATGGAAGAGTCAAAACTGACTCCTCCCAGTTACAAAACCATTAGTCACTTTCCTCCCATCCACTGGGATTCATGGAGACAAGTGTTCTAAGGAGAAGATGAAGTACACCACCATTTTCACCCAAGATAAGGTGAGGAAGCTCCTGGTTTCCAAATGTAGCTCAGTTCAGTTCAGTCATTCAGTCATGTCCAACTCTTTGCGACCCCAAAGACTGCAGCACACCAGGCCTCCCTGTCCATCACCAACTCCTGGAGTTTACTCAAACTCATGTGCATAGAATTGGTGATGTCATCCAACCATCTCATCCTCTGTCGTCTCCTTCTCCTCCTGCCTTCCATCTATCCCAGCATAAGGGTCTTTTCAGATGAGTCAGTTCTTCACATTAAGTGGCCAAAGTATTAGAGTTTCAGCTTCAGCATCAGTCCTTCCAATGAATATTCAGGATTGATTTCCTTTTGGATAGATTGGTTAAAACTCCTTGCTGTCCAAGAGACTTTCAAGAGTCTTCTCCAACACCACAGTTCAAAAGCGTCAATTCTTTGGCGCTCAGCTTTCTTTATAGCCCAACTCTCACATCCATACATGACTACAGGAAAAACCATGGCTTTGACTAGATGGACCTTTGTTGGCAAAGTGATGTCTCTGCTTTTTAATATGCTGTCTAGGTTGGCCATACAGGAAGCAAATGTAAAACAAACTTAAATAGGAAACAAAGACTTTAGAAAACTGTCTAGTGCTGCTATTGTTATAGTAAGGATCACATTTGCAAGCTTGCATGAAAACCATACAAAGGAGAGTAAACAGGGAACCTGAAGCATTTTCCTGGAAAAGAAGTGTAAGAATAGATAAATTTGAGATCTGGCGGAATGTAGAAACTCTGTCTTGTTTGTCTGTACACACCTTACAAGTTTGAATAATAACTTCTAGGGGCAGGGGGAGTTAAAACACTGCTGGGGTAAAGTGCCCATCTCTGCTGATGTGTCAAAAGAAGTGAATAAAAATGCAGAATCTGTCCTGCTACACAGTGTAAACATGGGTTCCTTTCAAAAGTGATAGATACACTTTGGAGTTATACACAACAGACAAATAACTTTTGAAGGTTGGCTGGATGCATGTTTTCCCAGAAATATAAATGAAGAAGAAAGAAGACAGAATGATTGAGGGCCTCAGCATGTGTCTGAAGCAGTACCTTCTCTTTATGAATTTTTATTATACATCAGATACTATTTAGCACTTTATGCAGGATTTCTACCACTTAATCCTCATAACAATCCTATCAGAGAATTACTATTCTCATTATAAAGATGAAGAAATTGAGCTACAAAGTATTAAGTAATGGGGTCATGGTCCCCTCGCTGTTTAATTCTATAACCAGATCTGCATTATCTCGAAGCCTATGCTTTTAACCCACTCTGCTCCCTCTAAGAAAGCCACTTTTTGTTATCACTGTTTTCTTGTCAAAATAGTATATGTATCCTCTAAAAGGGGCAGTGCACTGAGAAGAGATTCAGGGCGCTAATGTTTAGAGGAGAGGCCTCACTTACCAAACTGAAAAGCAGAGGATTAATACTGAAATAAATAAATAAATAAATTCAACATAGTAAATGTGAAGATCTAATGTTTTATTCAAAGATTCAGGAGGCACGGAGCATCTTATCTAGTAATTGGAAGGGTCTTCCCTGGGACTGTATACAATGAAAGGGTTCTACTGAAAGGAGGGTGGAGTAAGGAAGTCGTTAGCAAAGAAATAAAAGGGATATTTGGTACCTAGAAATCTTTTGGGATGCAAGAGAATGGCATGGGTTTTTTATCACACAGATGTTCTTGTCTTCCTGTGGGAGATGTGATGGTTACCTTGTTGGGATCGACCTGCAGCTGCTGCTAGGTTACTTCAGTCATGTCTGACTCTTTGTGACCCCACAGACTGTAGCCCACCAGGCTCCTCTCTCCACGGGGTTCTCCAGGCAAGAATACTGGAGTGAGTTGCCATGCCTTTCTCCAGGGAATCTTCCCCACCCAGAGATCGAACCCACATCTCTTACATCTGCTGCACTGGCAGGCAGGTTTTTACCACTAGCATCACCTGTGAAGTCTCTGGTATTGACCAGAAAATTCTAAATGTTTGACTATGATTACAAGACCTCCTAGAACTAACTAAAAAAATAAAAAAAGTCCTCATCATAGGGGACTGGAATACAAAAATAGGAAATGAAAAGATACCTGGAGTAACAGACAATTTTGTCCTCAGAGTACAAAATGAAACAGGGCAAAGGCTAACAGAGTTTTCCCAAGAGAATACACTGGTCATAACAAACACTCACTTCCAACAAAACAAGAGACAACTCACACATGGACATCGCCACATGGTCAGTACTGAAATCAGACTGTTTATATTGTTTACAGCTAAAGATGGAGAAGCTCTATACAGTCAGTAAAACAAGACCTGGAGCTTACAGTGGCTCAGATCGTCAGCTCCTTATTGCAAATCTCAGGCTCAAATTGAAGAAAGTAGTGACAAGTAGGCTATTCAGAAATGACCTAAATCAAATCCCTATTGACTACACAGTGAAGTTGACAAATACATTCAAGGTATTAGAACTAGTAGAGAGTGCCTGAAGAACTGTGGATGGAGGTTCATAACATTGTGCAGGAGATGGTGACAAAAATGATTCCCAAGGAAAAAGAAATGCAAGAAGGCAGTGGTTGTCTGAGGAGGCCTTACAAATAACTAGAAGAGAAGTGGATGGCAAAGGAGAAGGGAAAGATATACCCAAATGAATGCAGAATTTCAGAGAATAGCAAACAGATATAAGAAAACATTCTTAAGTGATCAATGCAAAGAAATACAGGAAAACAATAGAGTGGGAAAAACTAGAGAACTCTAAGAAAACTGGAGATATCAAAGGAACATTTCATGCAAAGATACGAAAAATAAAGGACAAAAACAGCAAGGATGTTAACAGAAGTAGAAGAAATTCAGAAAATGTGGCAAGAATATATTCAGTTGAGTTCAGTTCAGTCGCTCAGTCGTGTCCAACTCTTTGCGACCCCATGAATTGCAGCACACCAGGCCTCCCGGTTCATCACCAACTACCGGAGTTCACTCACACTCATGCCCATCGAGTCAGTGACGCCATGCAGCCATCTCATCCTCTGTTGTCCCCTTCTCCTCCTGACCCCAATCCCTCCCAGCATCAGAGTCTTTTCCAATTGATCAACTCTTCGCATGAGGTGGCCAAAGTCCTGGAGTTTCAGCTTTAGCATCATTCTTTCCAAAGAAATCCCAGGGCTGATCTCCTTCAGAATGGACTGGTTGGATCTCCTTGAAGTCCAAGGGACTCTCAAGAGTCTTCTCCAACACCACAGTTCAAAAGCATCAATTCTTCGGTGCTCAGCCTTCTTCACAGTCCAACTCTCACATCCATACATGACCACAGGAAAAACCATAGCTGCTTCCCTGGTGGCTCAGAGGTTAAAGCGTCTGCCTGCAATGTGGGAGACCTGGGTTTGATCCCTGGGTCGGGAAGATCCCCTGGAGAAGGAAATGGCAACCCACTCCTGTATTCTTGCATGTAGAATTCCATGTACAGAGGAGTCTGGTGGGCTATAGTCCAATGGGTCGCAAAGAGTTGGACACGACTGACCAAGCGACTTACTAACTAACTAACTAACTTGACTAGACCGACCTTAGTCGGCAAAGTAATGTCTCTGCTTTTGAAAATGCTATCTAGGTTGGTCATAACTTTTCTTCCAATGAGTAAGCATCTTTTAATTTCATGGCTGCAGTCACCATCTGCAGTGATTTTGGAGCCCCCAAAAATAAAGTCTGACATTGTTTCCACTGTTTCCCCATCTATTTCCCATGAAGTGATGGGACCAGATGCCATGATCTTCATTTTCTGAAGCTTTAAGTCAACTTTTTCACTCTCCTCTTTCACTTGCATCAAGAGGCTTTTTAGTTCCTCTTCACTTTCTGCCATAAGGGTGGTGTCATCTGCATATCTGAGGTTATTGATATTTCTCCCGGCAATCTTGATTCCAGCTTGTGCTTCTTTCAGTCCAGCATTTCTCATGATATACTCTGCATATAAGTTAAATAAGCAGGGTGACAATATACAGCCTTGATGTACTCCTTTTCCTATTTGAAAGGAGCAGTGGCTGTGCTTTGCTGGAGCAGCCGTGAAGAGAAACCTCATGCCCAAGGCAGGAGAAACCTAAGTAAGATGGTAGCTGTTACAAGAGAGCATCAGAGGGCAGACACACTGAAACCATACTCACAGAAAACTAGTCAATCTAATCACACTAGGACCACAGCCTTGTCTAACTCGATGAAACTAAGCCATTCCCACAGGGCAACCCAAGACGGGCGAGTCATGGTGGAGAGGTCTGACAGAATGTGGTCCACTCAAGAAGGGAATGGCAAACCACTTCAGTATTCTTGCCTTGAGAACACCATGAACAATATGAAAAGGCAAAATGATAGGATACTGAAAGAGGAACTCCCCAGGTCATTAGGTGCCTAATATGCTACTGGAGAACAATGGAGAAATAACTCCAGAAAGACTGAAGGGATGGAGCCAAAGCAAAAACAATACCCAGTTGTGGATGTGACTGGTGATAGAAGCAAGGTCCGATGCTGTAAAGAACAATATTGCATACGAACCTGGAATGTCAGGTCCATGAATCAAGGCAAGTTGGAAGTGGTCAAACAAGAGATTGCAAGAGTGAATGTTGACATTCTAGGAATCAGAGAACTAAAATGGACTGGAATGGGTGAATTTAACTCAGATGACCATCATATCTACTACTGCAGGCAGGAATCCCTTAGAAGAAATGGAGTAGCCATCATGGTCAACAAAGAGGACCAAAATGCAGTACTTGGATGCAATCTCAAAAACGACAGAATGATCTCTGTTCATTTCCAAGGCAAACCATTCAATATCACAGTAATCCAAGTCTATGCCCCAACCAGTAACACTGAAGAAACTGAACTTGAATGGTTATATGAAGACCTACAAGACCTTTTAGAACTAACACCCAAAAAAGATGTCCTTTTCATTATAGGGGACTGGAATGCAAAAGGAAGTGAAGAAATACCTGGAGTAACAGGCAAATTTGGCCGTGGAATGCGGAATGAAGCAGGGCAAAGACTAATAGAGTTTTGCCAAGAAAATGCACTAGTCATAGCAAACACCCTTTTCCAACAACACAAGAGAAGCCTCTACACATGGACATCACCAGATGGTCAACACCGAAATCAGATTGATTATATTCTTTGCAGCCAAAGATGGAGAAGTTCCATACAGTCAGCAAAAACAAGACCAGGAGCTGACTGTGGCTCAGATCATGAATTGCTTATTACCAAATTCAGACTCAAATTGAAGAAAGTAGGGAAAACCGCTAGACCATTCAGGTAGGACCTAAATCAAATCCCTTATGATTATACAGTGGAAGTGAGAAATAGATTTAGGGCCTAGATCTGATAGATAGAGTGCCTGATGAACTATGGAATGAGGTTCGTGACATTGTACAGGAGACAGGGATCAAGATCATCCCCATGGAAAAGAAATGCAAAAAAGCAAAATGGCTGTCTGGGGAGGCCTTACAAATAGCTGTGAAAAGAAGAGAGGCGAAAAGCAAAGGAGAAAAGGAAAGATATAAGCATCTGAATGCAGAGTTCCAAAGAATAGCAAGAAGAGATAAGAAAGCCTTCTTCAGTGATCAATGCAAAGAAATAGAGGAAAAGAACAGAATGGGAAAGGCTAGAGATCTCTTCAAGAAAATTAGGGATACCAAGGGAACATTTCATGCAAAGATGGGCTCAGTAAAGGACAGAAATGGTCTGGACCTAACAGAAGCAGAAGATATTAAGAAGTGGCAAGAATACACAGAAGAACTGTACAAAAAGGATCTTCACGACCCAGATAATCACGATGGTGTGACCACTAATCTAGAGCCAGACATCCTGGAATGTGAAGTCAAGTAGGCCTTAGAAAGCATCACTACAAACAAAGCTAGTGGAGGTGATGGAATTCCAGTTGAGCTGTTTCAAATCCTGAAAGATGATGCTGTGAAAGTGCTGCACTCAATATGCCAGCAAATTCGGAAAACTCAGTGGTGGCCACAAGACTGGAAAAGGTCAGTTTTCATTCCAATCCCAAAGAAAGGCAATGCCAAAGAATGCTCAAACTACCGCACAATTGCACTCATCTCACATGCTAGTAAGGTAATGCTCAAAATTCTCCAAGCCAGGCTTCAGCAATACATGAACCATGAACTTCCTGATGTTCAAGCTGGTTTTAGAAAAGGCAGAGGAACCAGAAATCAAATTGCCAATATCCACTGGATCATGGAAAAAGCAAGAGAGTTCCAGAAAAACATCTATTTCTGCTTTATTGACTATGCCAAAGTCTTTGACTGTGTGGATCACAATAAACTGTGGACAATTCTGAAAGAGATGGGAATACCAGACCACCTGACCTGCCTCTTGAGAAATCTGTATGTAGGTCAGGAAGCAACAGTTAGAACTGGACATGGAACAAGAATACATAGAACAGTACAAAAAGGCTCTTACTGACCTAGATAGCCATGATGATGTGATCACTCACATAGAGCCAGACATCCTGGAGGATAAAGTCAAGTGGGCATTAGGAATAATTACTTCATTCCAGCTGAACTGTTTAAAATCCTAAAAGATGATGCTGTGAAAGTGCTGCACTCATTATGCCTGCAAATTTAGAAAACTCAGCAATGGCCATTGGACTTGAAAAGATCAGTATTCTTTTCAATCCCAAAGAAAGTCAATGCCAAAGAATGTCCAAATTACTGTATAATTGCACTGATTTCACGTTATCATTCATGATAATCTTCAGTAGTATGTGAGCCGAGAACTTCAAGATACACAAGCTGGGTTTAGAAAAGGCAGAGGAACCAGAGATCGAATTGCCAACATATGCTGGATCATATACAATGCAAGGGAATTCCAGCAAAACAAAATAAAACATCTACTTCTGCTTCATTGACTCTGCTAAAGACTTTGACTGTGTGGATCACAAGAAATTGTGGAATATTTTTAAAGAGATGGGAATACCAGACAACATTACATGCCTCCTGAGAAACCTGTATGCAAGACAAGAAGCAAAAACTTGGCAATGGAAAAATGGACTGGTTCAAATTTGGGAAAGGAGTATATCAAGGCTGAAATTGTCACCATGCTTATATAACTTATATGCAGAATATATCATATGAAATGCTGAGCTAGAAGACTTACAAGCTGGAATCAAGACTGCCTGGAGAAATATCAACATCCTCAGATATACAGATAACACTTCATTGGCAGAAAGTGAATAGGAACTAAAGAGCCTCTTGATGAAGATGAAAGAGGAGAGTGAAAAAGCTGGCTTAAAACTCAACATTCAGAAAATGAAGATCATGGCATCCAGTCCTATCACTTCATGGCAAATAGACTGGAAAAAATTGGAAACAGTATCAAATTTCATTTTCTTGGGCACCTAAATCAATGCAGATGGTGACTGCAGCCATAAAATTTAGACACTTTCTCCCTGGAAGAAAAGCTATGAAAAACCTAGACACTGTATTAAAAAGCAGAGACATCACTTTGCCAACAAAGGTCCAGATAGTCAAATCTATGATTTTTCCAGTTGCCATATATAGATGTGAAAGTTGGACCATAAAGAAGACTGAGCTGAAAATTTGATGCTTTCAAACTATGGTGCTGGAGAAGACTCTTGAGAGTCCCCTTGGATAGCAAGGAGATTAAACCAGTCAATGCTAAAGGAAATCAACCCTGAATATTCTTTGGAGGGACTGATGCTGAAGCTGAAGTTCCAATACTTTGGCCACCTGATGGAAAGAGCCAACTCATTGGAAAAGACCTTGATGCTGGGAAAGACTGAGGGCAAGAGGAAATGGGGGTGACAGAGGATGAGATGGATTGGATGGCATCACTGATTCAATGGACATGAGTTTGAGCAAACTGAGTGAGACAGTAAAGTACAGGAAGCCTGGCATGCTCCAATTCATGGGGCTGCAAATAGTTGGCCATGACTTAAGAGACTGAACAACAAAGATTAGGTTTCTGGTGAAGGTCAAAATTGCAATTGCAACAAGGTTAGTACTAAGTGTAATTTTGGTATAATGGACTTTAGGACAGTAACAGTATTGGAGGCTGTAGTTTTCTCTCTAACAGTGTGTTATTATTATTTTTTAATCCACTTTGCTCTTTATGGACACATGGCTTTTAGCCATGTCCTATTAAAAAATATATCTTTCTGGGTTTTCAGGATCCATTTAAGTATGCAATTGAGCTTTGTTTTTATTTTGACTATCAACTCCACCTACCACACACTCTACTACATTAAGGCAAATCATATTAGGCTTAAGATTATATGAAAATGTCTTGCAGAGCAGATGAATCTGATTATAATGAACAGAAATGGAGTCATTTTCTCCTTTATGCAGTATCTTTATTAGCTAAATCTCTTCCTGGAATGTACTGGAGCACCATGCTTTCTTTGGGTCCTTTTGAATTATAGAGGAGTACAGAGAAGTGTGGTTATGGGTAAGGTAATTGCATACCTATATACTTATTTCCAAGTAAAGCTCACAGGAAAAAGCCTCAAATTTGCCAATTGCATCTGTCACACTGTGTTTATCATGGGTTGATATCTCCACTTTTTCCCTACTTTGTTCTCCAAAAATTCCTTTTCACCCCCTCAAGGTTTTATAATAGTGTTCACAGGAAGCTTTGTCTATCCAAGTTATGTCACCATTACTAGTATTAAACATTTCTGGAAAAAATTTTATAAAAGTGAAATTTTTGTTTTGTTTTATTTGTTTGGGTTTTTACTGCATCTGGCAAAAGTGATGGCATACATAGGAAATAATTCTTGGAAGAGAGAAGCAGGACCCTGAGAGGCTATAGGGAAGATGAGAGGCAACATGGAGAGAAAGAAGAGGCACAACAGAAGGTATGGAGACAGGAAGCTCGGCAAGAAATCTGTTTCATGCTTAACCCTTATGAAGACCAGTCCCAGATGTGGCTTAGCAGCAGGAGACCACCTTCACCTTCTAGCACGGTACTTAACCTGATCTGATCCCTTGCTCCCCTTGGAGTCTGTCTGCAGACCTGCATTTCTACTACTGCTCACTTCTATTTTCAGCAGCTCTTGAACTGTGGGGTCAGTCCAGTCAGTGCTCTGATTTTGGTGAAACATGTAAGAGTTCCGAGTGTATTGCCCAGTCAAACCAGAACTTTGGATGCACTGTCCAGTTCACACTTTTGTTTCTATCTTGAAGCATGCACCCTAGTTGGGGGTGTGGGGTCCGCCCAATTGTTCTGCCTTGGGCTACAGAATGTGAGAGGCATGGATTGGCATGCCAAACACTGCACACTTTTCTACCTCTTACACTGGAATCCCTTTTTGGTTTTACAATGGCTTGGGTGCTGTGGCTTTTAAACCATTCTCTAGAGTTCTCAAAGAGGTATTCTTTTCTATATATTGTTAGTTCTGTGTTTCTGTTGAGGACGGAGGGGCTGTAACTACCTGGTCCACAATCTTGTTGACATCTGGTCATTATAATGCATTTACAGGGATTCAATCATTGGTTTACAGTAATTAAAGTTGATTTAGGCTAATATTACATGTACTTTATGTGTTCTGAGAACTCAATGAGAGTGGAAATGACCTTTATATTAGATAGAAACAGTTTAACCTGTCATTAGTTTTACTTTGTGTATTTGAGAGTTAATAGTATATTGAATTCAAATCATGCTTTTGTTCTAAGACTCATAAGTAAAGAGCACACAGTAGTTTTATCCAAATTTCCAGGAACTCAATCTCACCTTACATACTTATTTACTGCATATTCTTCATCAGATTATTTAAAATATATTAGCATCAGTTCCTTATCTAACATATAGGATGATATAGTACTTACCATGCAAGACTTTTGTCAAGATTAAATGAGGAAATGCATGTGAAGTTTTTAGCATACTATGCTCTGCTCAGTGTTCAGTTGTGTAGACTCTGCAAATCCATGGACTGTAGCCCACCAGGCTCCTCTGGCCATGGGATTTTCCAGGCAAGAATACTGGGGTGGTTTGCCATTTCCTAATTCAGGGCATCTTCCTGACCCAGGAATCAAACCCGCATCTCTTGCATCTCCTGCACTGATAGGCAGATTCTTTACCACTGTGCCACCTGCAAAGCCCCTTTTAGAATACTGCCTGGCATATAAGTGTTTAATCACCTCTAAACAACTTCCTTCCTGCTAACTTGGAAGCTAAGGAAATGTAGCTAAAGACTGTGAGGGTCTTATATATAAAATAAAATGTCCTCATATCACTATTAAGTAGATCATGAAACTTAAAAGTGCAGATTAACTTTTCACAAGTAGCAAAAGTCATGAGTAGCATCTTATTTATTCCATTACATCTTAAAGAAATTCAAAGCATACAATGCAGTCTTGTCCCTATTTTTCCCCAAATGGCAAAATTAAGGCACAAAGATAAAAGCAAAACCTGGCCTAAGTTATGTAACAATTATATAATTTGTGTTAGAACTGAATCTAGTCTCTGGTCAGAGGTGTACCAGTTGAAATTATCATTGATTAAAGATGAATCCCGAGTTAACCATTCGTAAGTGTGCAGCATAGTCACAATTTTTCACTCTTGCTAAGGATAAATATATATTTCTTAAATAAAGTGATCTAAGTGACAAAAATAAAAGATGCAGTCACCCCAATGTTTACTGCGACAGTATTTACAATAACCAAGACACAAAATCTTTTCCATGCAGGGAAAGATTGATGGCAGGAAGAGAAGGGGACAACAGAGGAAGAGATGGTTGGATGGCATGAGTTTGAGAAGCTCTGGGAGTTGGTGATGGACAGGGAAGCCTGGTGTGCTGCAGTCCATGGGGTTGCAAAGACTGAATGATTGAACTGAACTGAAGACACAAAAACAATCTAAATGTCCATCAACTGATGAACAGATAAAGAAGTGTGGTACATATATACAGTGGAATATTACTTAGCCATAAAAAGAGTGAAATAATACCATCTGAAGCAACATGGATGGACCTAGAGATCATCATACTAAGTGAAGTTAGCCAGACAAAGTCAAATAACATATGATATCACTTATATGTAGAATATTTTTAAAAGATACAAATGAACTTATTTACAAAACAGAAATAAAGCCACAGACATAGAAAACAAACTTATGGTTACCAAAGGGGAAGGAGGGGGTAGGGATAAGTTAGGAGGATAAGATTAGCATATACACACTATTATATATAAAATAGATAACCAACCAAGGACCTACTGAAGAACACACCAAACTATACTCAATATTTTGGTATAACCTATAAGGAAAAAGTATCTGAAAAGAATATATATATGTATGTATATACATATATATGTATAACTGCATCACTGAGCTGTACACCTAAAAGTAACATGATACTATAAATCAACCATATGTTAACTTAAGACATAAAATATCATGATTACTAGTAGTCACAAGAAACAGGATCAAATGCCACTTTAAGTGTATTCAAATTTTAACATGTAGATGACTGTATGTTGTGCTTGCAAATAACTGCTCTTTTCCCATAGAGAAAAGACTTAAGCATTTGTCAATACATCAAAGCTAAATTTACTCATGTATTTTAGCCTTACAATTCTCCATATAGAGATTCATTATTTTATATATGTAATTACAAATACACAAATGTTTGTAAACATTCGTTCAGTCGTGTCCGACTCTTCGCGATCCCATGGACTGTAGCCTATCAGGCTCCTCTGTCCATGGGATTTTCCAGGCAATGGTACTGGAGTGGATTGCCATTTCTTTCTCCAGGGGATCTTCCCGACCCAGGGATTGAACCCAGGTCTCCTGCATTGTAGACAGGCGCTTTGCTGTCTGAGCCAAACAAGAACTCTTGTAAACATTATGAGTTATGAAAACTTGACAAAAAATTAAAATTTCAGTAAGAGGGTGTTGGCCAAATAAACATCAGTAATTACAAATGATGGATAAAAATACTGGGCCAATAAAAATCAAGTTTCATAGGAATAATTAATTATAAGATAAAACAGTCACAAATCACTGAGGAAGAAAGTAACTTAAATAACAGATGTTGTATGACTCAATTTTGTAAAGTATACATAAAAATGATTGGATGAATAAACAAGAAAATGTCATAAGTTTTCAATCTAGGGCATGAATTATGAGAACATTTTACTTTATTATTTGATACTCTTATTTTCTAAACACAATTGACAGGCAATAGGGAGTAAGAAGGGGTGAGAATTATTATTCACCACCTGCTCTGCACTAAATTTCAACATTAAGTGTTCTCAAAACTGAGTCATGAAAAAAAGAACACATGTTTCTTGGATATGCCTGTAACTGTGGACTTTAACTTAATAAAACTCTTTTCTCTAATGCTTCCTTTCAGGCAGAAATGGCATCTGTCAGACAATGTAAAGAAATACTTAGGAACAAAACATTTAGTTCACAACCTGAGTATAACTCAAGTCACTGGGAAATTTAGCATGTGTAAAAAAGTAAGCAGTTTCTTAGCACACATATGCATATAAATTTTTTTATTACTTGGTGATTTTTTTCTTTACTTTGGGGAATTTTATCCAAATTCTTCCCAAGCTCTTTCCTCTAGATCAAGGTAAACTTTATTTTGCATCATTCCTAATTACTTTTTATAAGTAATTTCCATGGATAAGTGGACTTTTATATTATACTAACATTACCAAGGCTACAGTGATCACAAACAAGGACAATAGGGCTCCCCTCACAAATGTATTTCTCACAGTATTAGTAAAAGATACATCTTCCAGACCTCATCTTCTGAAGTCTTCATCATTCCCATCTTCTGGCATCTTTGAATTCCATACTCTTCATTAAACCAAGACATGTTCAGCATTTTCAGTTTGCTCATCAGGGACCACTTTTTGGTCCATGCTTTAGCCAAACCACTAGACTATTGAAAATTTTTCTAACTACCTTAGTAACAATGTTAAATGCAGGACCTCTGTTGAGTGAGCTCATGCCAATAAATTCAGCCTGATACAACTTTATGTACCTATCATCATTACCCTACAATACTATCAGTATTTGTTCCTACAGGTCCCAGATTTGTCTCTTTAAATAAGACGCACTTAAGTGGTTCCTTTGGAGTGTTGCACACATGTTATCTCACATCATACCTTACCTTTAGGGGCCTTCTGGGACTTGAGTATAGTTATAGGTTTAGAGGCAAAGAGGAGTCTAGGGTAGATCCTGGGGAGAACCAGCATTGTCTCAGTAGTGATTACAGTTTCCTTGGGAATTCAGGGTTAATTTCCTCAGATGGCCATGGAAAGGCCAATACTACTGCTGGTGAAGAGGCTGATAAAATATGAAGTATGGAAACTATCTCTGCTGGTGATGGGGAAGCTTCTTCCTTCCTTAAGGGGGTAGGTAAGTCTTCCACTAGCAAAGACTTATTAGAATTTCAGGGCTCAGTGTCCCCAGCTGCATCAGTGTCTTCCCATAGTTCCTTTTCCTAACTTACAAGATTCCATTCTTTCCCACTCAATACCTCCCTCTACAAGTGATATAGAGAGAGGAAAAGAAGTCTACAAAAATAAACACTTTTGATCTTCCGTTAAACCTTGTGTTAGAAACAACCTTATGAGGGAAGAGAAACACCTATCTCTTGCACATCATTCAGGGGTTCTGTTTTAAAGAAATGTAATGCTATATTATAAAAATGTATAAATTTAAGATTATCAGACCTTGGTTGTTCCTTCACAAGAGAGTTGTGTGATTTTGGGTTGTCACGTCACCTCAGCTTTATCATTGTTGTTGTTCAGTCACTCAGTCATGTCTAACTCTTTGCTACCCCATGGACTCCCGGTCCTTCATCATCTCCCAGAGCTTGCTCAAACTCATGTCCATTGAGTCAGTGATGCCTTCCAACCATCTTGTCCTTTGTCGTCCCCTTCTTCTCCTGCCTTCAGTCTCTCCCAGCATCAGAGTCTTTACTAATGAGTACTCACTTCACATCACGTGGCCAAAATATTGGAGTTTCAGCTTCAGCATCAGTCCTTCCAACGAATATCCAGGATTGATTTTCTTTAGGATTGACTGGCTTGATCTTGCAGTCCAATGGACTCTCAAAAGTCTTCTCCAACACCACAGTTAAAAGCATCAGTTCTTCAGCTCTCAGCCTTCTTTATGGTCCAACTCTCACATCCATACATGACTGCTAGAAAAACCATAGCTTTGACTACACGGACCTTTGTTGGCAAAGTAATGTCTCTGCTTTTTAATATGCTGTGCAGGTTTGTCATAGCTTTTCTTCCAAGGAGCATCTTTTAAATTCATGGCTGTAGTCATCATCTGCAGTGATTCTGGAGCCCAAGAAAATACAATCACCTCAGCTTATTCTTCAGAAATATGGGGATAATATTACTTTTCTTTATTTCCTTTAGGGACGTCATCAAAACACTTATAAAAGGAAACATGATATAAAAATACATAACATTATAGTTATAAAATTTTTCTATAAGGTTGTTAAGAGGAAGATATGATTCTCAGCTAGTAAACTCACTACTTATAAGACCTACTCTTCCAAAAGATAATAGTTCTTTTCCTATCTTGGTGATCAATTTGTTCTTAAAATATTAGATAATCTAGGCTCAAGATCCATGTTTCCTGCATTAACATAAATAATATAGTTGTTTTCTCACAGTAAATAAAATCTCCAGAAGCTTTCTTTCACTAGCTGCTGTGATCCATTATTGGTTTATACCCTAAAATTTTCCTACAATATCTGCAAAATTAATAAACCAACTAGGAAAGCCATTTGGAAATAGAAGAAATGGAAAAAAAATCCTGCTCCAAATAACATACTATGTCAGATGGTATGTCACACACAGTGACGATACAAACTCCACTATCAGTAAAGGAGAGAGAACAGTTTTACATAAATGAAATACTGATTGCTTATTGTCAGTCATGGTAAAGTTCCATGGTAATACACTCCTGAAAGTCTTAGCAGCTTTGCCTGTTGTTTACCTAGTCACATGCATAGGACCCTTAGCCCATTTATCACAGAACCAGGGGAAGCCTGGTGGGAGGCCGTCATTGGGGTCGCACAGAGTCGGACATGACTGAAGCGACATAGCAGCAGCAGCAGCAGCAGCAGCAGCAGAGCTCAGCTGCCTGCATGCATGAGGCCACATTTAGAGGTCTTAGGCAAGTTATCTAAGCTCTCAGGGCACTAGAATCCTTATTAAAATTTAGAAACCTTGCCATTAACCCATCCTATGGACTTAGATGGATTACAAGGAAAAATGACATTGTTACTGTTCTAACACTGAACATTATTCACATGTAGTTCAAAAAACAAAAGGAAAACTAAACCCACAATTCAGACCATGTTACTAATAATCCTTGAATTTGTTAATCCATTACTGCCCATTCTCATCTCGGTCACTTCAGTCATGTCTGACTGTGTAAACCTATGGACTATAGTCTGCCAGGGCCCTCTGTCCATGGGATTCTCCAGGCCAGAACACTGGAGTGGGTAGCCTTTCCCTTCTCCAGGGGATCTTCCCAACCAAGGGATTGAATCCAGGTCTCCCACCTTGCAGGCAGATTCTTTACCAGCTGAGCCACAAGGGAAGTCCTGTTAAATATGGGGCTAAGTTAAATGCTTTGTTTGGTGTCTCAAATATCCTCTTTTATTGAGAAATTGGCTTCCCTGAGAGCTCAGCTGGTAAAGAATCCTCCTGCAATGCAAGAGACTCTGGTTCAATTCCTGGGTTGGGGAGATCCACTGAAGAAGGGATAGGCTACCCACTCCAGTATTCTTGGGCTTCCCTTGTGGCTCAGCTGGTAAAGAATCTGCCTATAACGCAGGAGTTCCTGGGTTGGGAAGATCCCCTGGAGAAGGGGAAGACTACCCACTTCAGTATTCTGGCCTGGAGAATTCCATGACTATACAGTCCAATGGGTCGCAAAGAGTCAGATACAACTAAGCAACTTTCTCTTCTTTCACTTTCACTATAGTACTTCTTTAGGCCTCTTCTCAAATCTTGTGATGAACACATTATACAATTTTAGTTAGAATTCAATGATGTAACTCAGAAATCACTTCACGTATCTTAGTACTAAATAAAAGCAAAGTTTTATTAGTCCATTTTATATTTATTTTATTTGTTGTATATCTAAGCCAAGGAAGGCATTTCTTATCTTTCTTCTTTTGACATATTCCTCAAATCTCATAATTAACCATAAAAATATTATGAAAATTAGACACAATCAATAGTAAGTTTAAAACAAAAGAAACCATATCCTCTCCCCTTGCCATCTCTGTTTATAGAAAATTCTTGAGACTAGGGAGATCTTCCCTCTAGGTCTGTCCCAGATACATATTGTTCATTGGAGCTTGGGCAAGTCACTTAATCTCCTTTAGGAGGTTCAGTTTCTAAACCACAAAATAAGAAATTTGTGTTTGACCTGCACAGTTCACTAGACATGTATAAGAATTACAGATGGATATTTACAGGAAAAATTTTATCAACTTAAAGCTTACTATTCAGATCCTTTAATGTGGTAATCCCATTTCTAAGTTTATCCTTAGAAAATAATTCTAAAGTAAAACGAATCATATTCTAAAATGCTTACAATGGATGTCTTTAAACATTTGTAAACATTTCTAAAGTTATAGAATATTTGAATAATCATGTAAACAGTAAATAATTTCTACCTTCAGTATAAGAGTTTTTCACAGACCTCCCTATCTATCCATAAATGTATCCAATTATAGATCCATTTTATTTTTTGATACTTGAGATAATTATATAACTATTTTTGTAATTCTCTTACTACTGTAAGCTACACTGACTGATTTTTGTATTCCTAAAATAAATCCTACATAATAATATATTATCTTTTTTATATGATACTGGATTTATCTTGCTAATAATTTGTACTTTAAGTATTTTTGTCAGTGTTTGGTAATAGCCTGTTCTGGTCTCATAAAACAAATTGGGATGTGTTCTCTATTTTCTAAAAGATTTTGTGTAAGATGGGTTTTATTTCTTCCTTAAATATTTGATAGAACTCATCTGTGTGTACATATATACATATATACATACATTTATGGGCTTCCCTGGTGGCTCAGAGGTTAAAGCGTCTGCCTGCAATGCGGGAGACCTGGGTTCGATCCCTAGGTCAGGAAGATCCCCTGGAGAAGGAAATGGCAACCCACTCCAGTATTCTTGACTGGAAAACCCCATGGATGGAGGAGCCTGGTGAGCTATATAGTCCATGGGGTCGGAAAGAGTCGGACATGACTGAGCGACTTCACTTTCTGATAGCTCAGATGGTAAAGAATCCACCTACAATGCAGGAGACATGGGTTTGATCCCTAGTTTAGGAAGATCTCCTAGAGGAGCGCATGGCAACTCACTTCAGTATTCTTGCCTGGAGAATCCCCATGGACAGAGGTGCCTGTATGGTGGGCTACATACAGTCCATGAGGTCACAAAGAGCTGGACATGACTGAGCAACTAAGCACAGCACAGCACATATACATGTATATATAGGTGTATATATTTATATATACATATATATTTCCATTCCTATTGTTCTTCCATGCCCTTCTACAGGGGCTCTTCCTAACCCAGAGACTGAACTCATGTCTCTTATGTCTCCTGCATTGGCAATTGGCTTCTTTACCACTAGTGCCACCTGGGTAGCCCCTAATATTCAGGACAGTTTGCTAAATCTCTAATTTTAAAAATATTTTTTCTCTGATTTGCAGTATATAATTTCTTTTTATCTCCCTATTAACAGACCCTTTCCACTTCAGTCTAAAATATATTGTTAAGTCCATGAAATGATTTTCCCCCTTTAAGAAATTGGCTTTTTTTTTAGAAGAGAATTAGAGCTTTTATTTTTTCTAATGAGATTTCGTGTCACTTCATTTATTATTGTCGCATTTTCTCTGAGTCTTTGAACATTACTTTTAATGACTGCTTTAAAGACTTTCTTTTCTAATTCCAATATGGGTTTATCTTGGATACTTCTTCTAATTATCAAATTTTCCCCCTGAGTCAGGGTTGTATACCCTTGCTTCTTTCTGGGTTACTAATTTTTTTTTTGCATATCACGTTATATATTATATATTGTAGAAAATCAGAAATATGCCTTCCTTTATGGAGCTCTAATTTTTTATCAAATAGTTCAATTAATAGCAATTATATTGTCATTCATAAGCATTTTTTTTCTTGTATATTGCCACTTTGGTGTTTTGGTTTTTTTTTTCTTAGTCCCAAACTTCCCCCCTTATTCTGAATATAGTCTTCCCCTCATTTGGTCTTTCTGGAGTATCAGTTAAATGCCTGAAGTGCTCAGGGATTTGGTTTGACTACAGTTTCAATGTCTTCCAACACTGCTCAGTCTCTGGAAATTTTCTCAAGTCTTAGTCACACAGAAACAGGTCCCTGCTAAGCCTCACAGTATACATCTGTAGCTCATCTCCAGTGCAAGCTCTTAGGAATCATGGTACTATTTTCTGTTCCTCATTCCACATAACTTTCTCTCCTCTATCATTTTTTCCAGAGTACACCAGCTGCTCAGTAATCTCTCTTTCTGCTTCTGTTTTGTGCAACAGCATCTGCTCTAAATCATACCTGCCCCTTATCTCACTGTGGAGGCTCCCTCAATGAAATGGGAGGTTCAGTTGGGCAACAATGCCATCCTTCTCCCTTTACTTCCCTTTAGTTGGTTTTCTTCCATTTACCAATTTCAGGTCTACTATCCTCTATGGTTGTTTAGCCCCACCTCCATTTCAGTATCAAAACTGAGTTAAAGAATTATCTAGCTTTTCAAAAGTAAACAAATGGGATCTAATCAAGCTTACAAGAAATGTAAGCTATAGACAAAATGAAAAGACAGTTTACGGAATGGAAGAAAATATTTGCAAATGATGCAATCAATAAGGGTTTAATTTCCAAAATATACAAATACCTTGTATAACTGAACAACAACAACAACAACAAAAAAACAAACAACCCAACCAAAAAATGTGAAGACCTGAATAAACATTTCTTCAAAAAGACATACAAACAGGCAACAGGCACATGAAATGATACTCAACATCGCTGCTAATTATTGGAGAAAAGCAAATCAAAATTACAAAAAGGTAATTAGGTTGGCCATTATTAAAAATTTTACAAATAACCAATGTTATAGAGGGTGTGGAGAAAAGGTACTCCTCCTACACTATTGGTGGGAATGTAAATTGGTGCAGCCACTATGGAAAACAATATGGAGGTTCCTCAAAAACTGAAAAATAGAGTTGCCATATGATTCAGTAATCCCATTCCTGGCTATATATCTAGATAAAACTCTAATTCAAAAAGATACATGCACCCCTATGTTCACAGCAGCACTATTCACAATAGTCAAGACATTGTGACAGATAAATGGATAAAGAAGATGTAGTACTTCTATACAATGGAATGCTATAATAAAATAATGCCAATTACAGCAACTTGGATGCAACCAGAAGTTATCATACTAAATGAACTAAGCCAGAAAGAGAAATAACCTGGCAGTAATGGAGGGATTCCCAGGTGGCTCAGTGGATAAAGAATCTGCCTGAAGTGCAGGTGATGTAGGAGACCCAGGTTTAACTGAGCTTCCTGGGTAGCTCAAACAGTAAAGAATCTGCCTGCAATGTGGGAAACCTGGGTTCGATCCCTTGGTTGGAAAGATCCCCTGGAGAAGGGCATGGCAACCCACTCCAATATTCTTGCCTGGAGAATTCCATGGACAGAGGAGCCTGGAGGGCTACAGTCCATGGACTCACAAAGAGTTGGACATGACTGAGTGACTAACACACACAGAAATTAACAAAACATTCCAAATCAACAGTGCATCAATAAAATACATTATAAAATAAATATATAATCCAGTTTCCCACCTACCACCCTCACCTAATTCAGTGCATCATAATTAAGGTTATCTTCCTGTGAAACTGATCATGTATGTGGTGGTCTCAGGGTGAACTTTGCACTTCTGCTCTCCTCAGACTCGCTCTTCACTGCTGCCTTGACTCTGAGATGAATGGCCTCTGATTCCTCACAAGGTATTCTGTGACTTCTCTATTGTGATCCTCAGATCTACTCACTCAAACTCTTCAGCTATATCTTCACCCCCACATTCTAAAGAAACCTGAGCTTCTTCACAGATCTGAGCTTCTTCACAGATCCTTTAAGAAAGGAGAACCAGGCACTCTCAGATTTCTAGACACAGCTTTATTCATTAGAGTGTTGAATCAAATGGTATGCCTCAGCTTAAATATCTTTATCCTTTAAATGAGTTAAGTTGTTTGGCTCCACAAGCACATCAAATATTTTCTTTTTTAATTTGCGTAGTCTTGAAGCAAATGATCAATGTTCTTGGTATCTATATCAACGAGCTTTGCGTTTATGACTGCAATTTTGGTAGTTTAAAACACATTCAACAAAACTAAAGATGCTTTTTTCTTTTTTTCCTGATTATAAAACAATCAAAATATGTGCTATGCTTCCATATAAATGGTTATATTTCTTTTCTTGGGATGCAGAAGGAAAGCATACCATAATTTCTACCCTTGAGATGATAAACTAGCATGGGACTCAAGACCAACAGCCCTGAAATAATGGTGTTCTTTCCAAGAAACACTTTGAGCATTTATGTGGCTCAAATTATACAGGGTTTAAAGCTTCAGAAGACATTACTCTTTAGGTGGTAATGTGCTAAGAATAACCTGTAATGAGGTAATTTTCCATAAATTGTTCAATATTTATAAATATCTGCATATCTGTTGATATTAAATACAAAAACAATAATCTAGAAACAGGATGGGGTAGGTATTTTATTTAACAATGAAGAAAGGCTCAGTGTGGTGTGGTCAACTGACTTACTGAAGGTCACATAGATAGTTAATTATCCGACCACTCTAATTTGGTTCCTTCAACACGACTAGACATCAAGACACTTCAGTAAGTTTAAGTGTTTGATCAATAATTCAAGGAGCTACTAATTGAATGGGCAACGTTTTTGGATACATGAAGAGGTATTGCTTCTCTAAGAGGCACTCTCAAAGGTCATGTGATAGCTGCAGCTCAACCCACCTTGTCATAATCATCCTTCTAAATAAATTATTCAGATTATAAATTACATGTCCATTAGCTTTAGGTAAAATGCTGATAAGCACATTTATTCTCAAGCTGCTCATCAAGCCCATTAATATGTATTTTCTCAAATATAATAAACAAATACAAGTCAACCACACACAGGTGAAGGCATCAGAACAGTTCATTCAAGAATAGGGAGAAGACAAATAAGTTTGTTCATTTCAGCAAACCGACACTATTGGGACTGTACTTTCAGCATGTCATTTCAGAATAAACATTTTTTAGGAGGAAACTACACAGTAGCTTTCACAGCTGAGTTAGGCATGCCTGATGCTGCTATCAATGAACAGCAGGTATGTGCTGGTGAGCTGGGATCAGTGACTTTAATTCCAAAAGTAAAATGATCTTTGAAAAAAAGTCCAGTGTTCTCAGTCACTTTTGTGAAATCCCTACACACTGTAACCAATCGTGTGTGAGAACTAGCTGCATTCTGAATGATGTGGAAGGCAGGGACCACAATATTTGCTCACTTGTGCTGTGTGAATAATTTTACCTTTTCTAGAATATCTCAGGAAAGAAACGCATACAATCTTCAAACTCTCAAGAAACTGCTTTAAGCTTAGTTACGTGCTTATGGGTAAGCAGACAGTGGAGAAAATGAAACAAAAAATTCTTAAGTGATTAGAATGCCTTTCCATTTAAAACTTAATTAAATTAAAAATGAATTGAATATACTTGATTTAAAGCAACTGAAACCAATAAAGAATAAATTAACAAAGCATCAATGTTATTCTTCAAACCAAGTATTTAACATAATATTATTTTTAACTAAGGAATTATGTATCATTAAAACTGTTTGGGATGTGAAAAGAAATATTTCCAAATCTTGGAGTCTATTAGATATGGATTTAAATATCTAGCAGCTGCTCAAAAGCTGTGGAGGCTGTAGAATACACATTAGGTTCCTTTGGTCACAAAAGAAACCATCCTAAACAAATAGGGAAGGGTATTTGAGTCTAATAAATAATTGGTTCAAAAGGATACATTCACCCATGTTCACTGAAGCACTGTTTACAATTGCCAAGACATGGAAGCAAACTGAATGTCCATCAACAGAGGAATGGATAAAGATGTGGTACATATATACAGTGGAATATCACTGAGCCATTGAAAAGAATGAAATAATGTCACTGCAACAATGTGGGCGGGCCTGAAAATTATCATACTAAGTGAACTAAGACAAAGACAAATATCATATGATATCACTTATAAATGGAATCTAAACAATGATACAAATGAATTTATTTACACAACAGAAGCAGACTCACAGACTCAGAGTAAAAATTTATGGTTATGGGAGGGAAGTATGGGGGGAAGGATAGACTGGGAGTTTGTGACTGACATGTATATACTGCTATATTTAAAATATAGTGTCTTTCCATAAAAAAATAATGATAATAAATTCTTGAAAAGCATCAGAATGCAGATATTTCCAAGGACCTCAACAATAAAAACGGGAATTTTTCTCTGAAACTCTGCCATTAGATGTCACAGTTCCTGTTGGAGATCACAGCAATGTTTATGTGGAGGAGAGACCAACATTCTGAAGCTCTTTCTAAGCTGAATATGTTGAGATGAAGCTTGTTTTATGGGTCAAGCTACCTTAGGTCCACATAACAAGAAGTGGTAAAAGGTCTACTGCAGGTGGGGATGCATGCTCAGTTTCAGAGCACCAATTTTTTTTTTCCTCTATAGTTGATCAGGTTTCTCCCCAGGAGAACTATCCTTCAGGGACACTATGTATCCCTTTTAAAAATTATTTCCAATTACCTTTCTCTACTCTTTTTACTAATTTTTACTTTTTACTGTGACGAAAATGCCAAGTAATATCCTTCCTCCCACGTTTGTGCCGAAAACTCGAGAAAAAAAAAAAAAAAAAAAAAAAACCTTGGGAAACTGTTAGAAGCCAGATAAGCTCATGTTAAGAAACAAACAAACAAATAAAACATACACACACACACATGCACACACACACACACACACACCCCCCCACACACACACAAACCAGTTATGACGTGACCAGAGAGAGCATTCGGTAATTATCAAAAGTGATCAGGAAATATGCATAATGTTAGAAGTTTATATGATTTTAAGCCTGCATTGTTTGTGACCTCAATTGTATCCAACCATACCAACCCAAAGATGGTTTTCTTCTTCTGTAAAATATGAAGAAATCTGTAGTAGTCACTCCCTTCCTCCACTCAAGGTAGAGAGAGAAGACAATGAGATACAATGCTGGAAGCTTGTTGATCTTCTCCCTCCTGTGTATCACAAACCAGCTCTACTTATCTCAATATGGGAAAGAAAGAAAAGACTGATTATGTATGTTCCACACTGACTATGCGTTCTTTCAAAGTAGTAATCTGAGGATGCAGGTGAAACCCTAATGTTAATTTTCATGACTGCCTGGTATATGCCTTTGAGAGGATCTTTTATTCTTTCACCCTTAGAATATTTCTATCATTTCAATAGTAGATACCAACCAAGTCAGGGAAAATTCAAGATCAAACAAATAAGAAAGCCACAGATGACTCAATTTAAAAACCACCATTTTTGTAGTACTTTAAGATTTTTATCCTTCCTCTTTTCCACTATGATGACTTGTTACTGGTGCTGAAAAGCCTATTATTTCCACACATTGACTAAGTGCAAAAAAACAAGACATTTAAAAGGGTCATTAACAGATTTCTGACTTGATCCTAACACACGTTGACTAGAGTCCTTGTCAGCTCTTTTCCTCTGGTTAATACCACCTCCCTGAAGTCATCCAAACCAACAAGGTAAGACAAGGTGTTGTGATTTCAAGCACTTAGAGGTAACAAGAAAGAATGAGGCAGCTTGAGTATAATCAAACAGGAAGACTATGGAAATCCAAAGAGTATATGACGTTCTACAGGATCAGAAGCTCACAGATGCCCGGTTTTTCTAATTTTAAAGGAAGCTAGAATTTGAATTAGTAACTAAAATAACCTGAGTTTAAAATGTGTACAAACTATTTTTAAAAGCTTTAGATACTTTGTCAGTAAAACAAAATACAACTTTGACCTGAGTTACATTTATGCTTTGCAAGTTTGTGATTTCTGTGAGACAGATACTCTGAGAATAGGCAGGTGGTTTCTCTTTCCTTTTTGAAGGATTCCTTGCAGCCTCTGCTCAAGTGTGGGTTCCCAGAGGCCCTTCCAAAGAAACTGACAGATGAGGAAGCAGGTAGAAGCAATCTAGGAAAAGATCAAAACAAAATGGAAATATGCCATTATGACAGTGTCCCCTGGTCCACTCCTTGCTGGAGGCTGATTTGAATTTGCACTACCAGAAGGCTCAAGGGCATCAGGACCACGGCTTTAGAAATGAGAAACCACTTCTTGGCCCAAATGAGAGTAAAATCTAGGACAAAGAACATCTATATACAATAGTTGTAGCTTCTCCTTAGTAGACATCACAGGTCTTGGATCTGGTTTAGAGTTGCTTCTCCCTATGTGTTGGAGGATAAAACAATTTATGGTAATAGTAATCTGCTTAATATTCTAGATTTATTAAGTCATTTATTAAGTAACCTGTTAAACTTTTGAATACATTACCAAACTTTTACTTTGCATAAGTCAAATATATACGTGGCTTCAAAACTGGAAAATAACACTAATACTGGCTTAAATATTTATCTCATGTAAAAGGAAGCCCCAAGGAAGGTAATTACAGGTTTATATGGCCATTCAGCATGCTGCCAAGGACCCAAGTACTTTCCATATTTCTACTGTTATTTTTGGTGTATGACTTTCTTGTTCATGGTTGCATTATGGATGCACTGCATTGGTGTCCCAGGCAGGAGAGAGATGGGCAAAAAGTTGAAAAATTATATCACCTATATTTGTCTTAAACACTTTTAGAAACTTTATCTAAAGGCTTCCACTTAAAACATATTGGCAAAAAGTGTGTGACATGGACAAATCTAACTGCATGGGAGTCTTAGAACTTTGTTTCTCTATATATAAGGGAAGAGGGAAAGGCAAAGAATGTTACTGTCTTTAATATCTGTTTCAGGGTTCTCCAGAGAACCCTGTCAAGTTGACTTTAATTGGAGCTCTTCAAATGAGAAAAGTCTAACAACTCAAGATATATCAAACTAAAATGAAATATAATAATGATATTAAAATAAATGAAGAGTCTTAACAGGTAAATATTATGCCAAAATGGATGGATGAGGCATTATTAAATCCACTTCTTGTACATTCTTTCTCCCTTACTGATGTTTTTGGCTTTAGCTTTACCTTTCTATCCCATAGACATGTTTCCTCCATAGGATGAAGAATACAAACAAATGCAGTTGCAAGGGATAGCTTTCTATAATTACACCACCAAAGAAGGCCTAAGGAAGAGCATCACATATCCATTGTACCAATTACCACAACCAAGAGGTTGCATGTCTGGTTGGCTTGTCCTAGGTCATATGTCAGCTTATCACATCCAAAGTAGGATCTTTTGATTAGCAGGTTTACTATAATAGATCTGATTGATGAAGGAGACCGACCCCCAAAAACATCCAATAACCACATCAGGGAGGTATATTTAGTTAACTATTTTACAGATAAGGAAACTGAAGTTAAGGCAATTTGGTAAATAGTGGAAGATTATCCATGTATAATTTAGAGAGCAAGATTTGATCTGAAGTGGGGTTATGTTTACAACCCACTGAGAAGGCTATTTTTAATATGGTGCATGCTTTATTCAGCACAACCAGAATCTTCCCATCAACATTAGAAGTGAAATATATAGAGTATTTGAGTAGAATAAGAATGATAAAAGACTTCTTGGAAGAAAGTTATTGTACATGGTTAAATAGAATGGCAGAGAAATGCTACTTAATTAGGTTTAACTAAAATACATTATCTTAAATGGTGAAAAACTGAAAGCATTTCCTCTAAAGTCAGGAACAAGACAAGGGTGCCCACTCTCACCACTACTATTCAACAGTTTTGGAAGTTTTAACCACAGCAATCAGAGAAGAAAAGGAAATAAAAAGAATCCAAATTGGAAAAGAAGAAGTAAAACTCTCACTGTTTGCAGATGACATGATCCTCTACATAGAAAACCCTAAAGACTCCACCAGAAAATTACTAGAGCTAATCAATGAATATAGTAAAGTTGCAGGATATAAAATTAACACACAGAAATACCTTGCATTCCTATACACTAACAATGAGAAAACAGAAAGAGAAATTAAGGAAACAATTCCATTCACCATTGCAACAAAAAGAATAAAATACTTAGGAATAAATCTACCTAAAGAAACTAAAGACCTATATAGAGAAAACTACAAAACACTGATGAAAGAAATCAAAGAGGACACTAATAGATGGAGAAATATACCATGTTCATGGATTGGAAGAATCAATAGAGTAAAAATGAGTATACTACCCAAAGCAATCTATAGATTCGATGCAATATTTATCAAGCTACCAACAGTATTTTTCACAGAACTAGAACAAATAATTTCACAATTTGTATGGAAATACAAAAAACCTCGAATAGCCAAAGCAATCTTAAGAAAGAAGAATGGAACTGGAGGCATCAACCTGCCTGACTTCAGGCTATACTACAAAGCTACAGTCATCAAGACAGTATGGTACTGGCACAAAGACAGATATATAGATCAATGGAACAAAATAGAAAGCCCAGAGATAAATCCACACACCTATGGACACCTTATCTCTGACAAAGGAGGCAAGAATATACAATGGAGAAAAGATAATCTCTTTAACAAGTGGTGCTGGGAAAACTGGTCAACCATTTGTAAAAGAATGAAACTAGAACATGTTCTAATGCCATACACAAAAATAAACTCAAAATGGATTAAAGATCTAAACGTAAGACCAGAAACTATAAAACTCCTATGACCCACCTCCCAGAATAATGGAAATAAAAGCAAAAATAAAAATGGGACCTAATTAAACTTAAAAGCTTTTGCACAATGAAGGAAACTATAAGCAAGGTGAAAAGGCAGCCTTCAGAATGGGAGAAAATAATAGCAAATGAAGCAACTGACAAAGAATTAATCTCAAAAATATATAAGCAATGTTTGCAACTCAATTCCAGAAAAATAAACAACCCAATCAAAAAATGGGCCAAAGAACTAAATAGACATTTCTCCAAAGAAGACATACAGATAGCTAACAAACACATGAACAGATGCTCAGATTACTCATTATCAGAGAAATGCCATTGGTCAGAATGGCTGCTATCAAAAAATCTACAAACAATAAATGCTAGGGAGGGTACCCCTCTTACACTGTTGGAGGGAATGCAAACCAGTGCAGCCACTATAGAGAACAGTTTGGAGATTCCTTAAAAAGCTGTAAATAGAACTGCTGTATGACCCAGCAATCCCACTGCTGGGCATACACACCGAGGAAACCAGAAGTGAAAGAGACACATGTACGCCCTTGTTCATTGCAGCACTGTTTATAACAGCCAGGACATGGAAGCAACCTAGATGTCCATCAGCAGACGAATGGATAAGAAAGCTGTGGTACATATACACAGTGGAATATTACTCAGTCATTAAAAAGAATACATTTGAATCACTTCTAAGGAGGTGGATGAATCTGGAGCCTCTTATACAGAGTGAAGTAAGTCAGAAAGAAAAACACCAATACAGTATACTAACACATATATATGGAATTTAGAAAGATGGTAATGATGACCTTATATGCAAGACAGCAAAAGAGACACAGATGTATAGAAGTCTTTTGGACTCAGTGGGAGAAGGCGAGGGTGGGATGATTTGAGAGAATAACACTGAAACATGTTTATTATCATATGTGAAACATATCACCAGTCCAGGTTTGATGCATTAGACAGGGTGCTCAGGGATGGTGGACTAGGATTACCCTGAGGGATGGGATGGGGAGGGAGGTGGGAGGGGGGTTCAGGATGAGGACCATATGTACACCCATGGCTGATTCATGTCAATGTATGGCAAAACCACTACAGTATTGTAAAGTAGTTACTCTTCAATAAAAATAAATAAATTAAAAAAAAACATTTTTTCCTAAAGTTTTAACACTAAATGAAATTTTATGGAACTTAAAATTAAAGAGAAATTGGTTTGCTTCTCTTACAGTTAAATTAGAAGGCTAAGAGTTAAAGAGAAGCAGGGTCAAGTTCAGGCTCAGCTGCTGACCCCACATATGATTTTGAACAAGTCATATACACCCTGTGAGCCTCAGGCTGCCCCTCATCTATAAAGTAAGAATACTACTGGGACTTCCCTGGTGGTCCAGTGACTAAGACTCCATTGCTCCCATTGCAGGGAAACCAGGTTCATTCTTTTGTCAGAAACTAGACCTCACATGCTACAACTAAAGATCTCACACACCACAAGTAAAGATCCCAAATGCCATATCCCAATTTGATGGTCAAAGATTCTACATGCCTCAACCAAGACCCAGCACAGCCCAATAAATAACTGGAAGAACACTATCCTGCCACATTATTTCAGAGTCTCTGGAGATTCATACTGGGGAGAAAATTTCAAAGTGTATTAAAAATCTAAAAGCACAACTAAGATGGCATTATTATTTTATATTTGCTTCCTTATAGTCCTGTTTTATAGTATTGTCTGCTGATATAATTTCCAAAATCAGTAAGAAAGTGATTCTTTATTAAAGTAGTTTTATAACTTCATAAGTGAAGAGGAGCATTTTGAACCAACTAATTTACCTTTCAATTTTCATTCTCTTCTTACCTATCACTATTATTATATTTACTCTGGTAAAAATAAATTTTGTAACTAGCCAAATGGAACAGAGTTCTTATGGATTGAGTGCTGTGCCCAAAAAAATGTTTTACTTTTATGCAAATTATTTTTGCAGTTATTACTCATCAACAAACAGGGATATCCTAATGGCTTTCTTCATACTGGTCCTTCATTTATATTCCTTGGCACTATTTCTCCTGAAACTTTTCCACTACAAGCTAAGCAGTCCTGAAATTCACTTTTCCTTTGAAGAAACTTCTCTGCCTCCCAAACATCTCCAGTCATCTTCAGGGCTTTCTTCCTATGTTCTAGATAAGAACAGGGTATTGATTTATAGTGAGTCTTCATTCACCGCTGTGAAGAAACAAAGTGAAGTGCTACATCTTGTGAATAATTAGTTTAGAAAACCAACTGAAAATGTAGCAGGATAAAGCAATGGAATTCATGCTCCCTCTCATTCATTTTGACAGTTGCAGGAATCCAAGTCCAATTGTGCTGCTATTAAAACTACAGCCAGAACTGGCAAAAAGGAAAAGACATGTTACTGTCAAAGCAACTCTCATTGCAGCTGAAGGACAATTAAATTTTGCCTGAGTAGAGCACCAAGCTACTTTCTGTGTTCTTGGCAAATGAATGACTAGGAAGGGAATTCTGAATGATTTTCCATGTATGACCATTGAATAAATAAATAATCCACTAGCAGCTGCTATGCACACACAACATGTTTCCATTGATACTCATCTGTGATTCCTCCAGGCTGACCTTTGTTCTCAGGTCAAGACTCTGTCTAGCCAGGGACAAAAATTTTCTGGAGCCTCAAGATTTAGGCAAGGAACAAGCAAAGGTTATCTTTGTCTTTGACTCTCTTGGGCACAAGTTTGGGATAGAAAAATAATTAGAAGTGTTCTGCAAAGATTAGATGAAAAACTGTTATGAAAAAGAAGTAAATAGTGCTGGAAAGAAAACTATTACAAAATATTACAAAATAAATGTCTAAATTTAACAAATTAACATAAAGATTACATACAAATTAACATACATATATTACTAACATAAATATAATAATATTTCTGAAGACCTATGAGTTAATGATCAAAAACACTTAAAAGAAATGTTTAAAATCAAAATCTATAAATTATTAAATATTTTCAGAGAATAGGGATACAGATAAGCAGCAATGGGGTTAGAAATTGTTTCTTCTGATAAAAAATACACAGATTTCTTTTTACTATGCCATGTCTTACTCTGACAAGTATAATCATTAAAGATACTACAAAATATAGCTACAAAATAAAAATTATTTTAGATAGAATGCAAACTAGGTTAATTAATTGATATAATAAATATCCATGCTTATTTTCTAACTGAGAAAAAAAATAATAATGATAATAATATAGGAAGGTCAAAGTTTATTGTTCCATTTGTCAAGTAAAAAAAATGAGATTCAAAGCCAGTGAGAAAATCCTCCAAGATTACTCATAAGTCAAGGACCTGGTGATGAGGAAAAAACCCAGATTCCTGACTCAGAGGTCAGCATTCTTCCCATCTTCTGCTCACCCAACAAACGGGATATTCACAAAGACCAATAGGAGAGGCAAATGACTATAAAGCAAACAACAGGAAAAGAAAGCTACTTTTACCCATAGAAACACTGACCTCAGATTTAAAACAGATTGAAAATACAAACTGATTGAATATTGTTCTAAGATTTTTTATGTGTATGCATACCTTATTATAAATATTATTTTTATACATTTCAAGAAAATCAGAAACTTTTCTAAGATTTTTGAAAAATAATGTGTAAGTGAGCCATTGAGCCACAACATGATGACATCAGACATGAGTGGGACACAGTCCTAATGTTGTAAGGGTGCCATTCCATTTATCACCTCTGACAGAAGGAGAATACTGGAATTAGTGAACCACAGTCAGGTGTGCAGTAATGCCAAGATTTAGGGAACAGCAGAGCCAAGGAATATATGTCTCTTACTAAAGTGGGACCAGAGGAAAGGATTAAGAAGGATGTAGACCAGAACATGGACAGATAAACAGCAGGGCAGACCTGGCAGCCCAGGCCACTCTCCTATCATTCATCACAGCTTTTTTACTGGAGAAGAGGGGCTTCCATTCCATTCAGAGCTTTTCTGACTGTCATGATTTCTGTGAAATGTAAAGCCTGTTGCATCGAGCTGTCTGCAGTGATGCTTGAATAGCCTCTCCTTGGAGATTAATTCAGAATATGACTGTGCATTAGTTATTCACTCTCTCTCCCCCTCCCTTCCTTCTTCCCTCTCCCTCAGTGGAAATGAGTCTTTGGTGGGGAAGTCAGAGTTTAGATCTCTTGTGCTCTGTGTCCGACCCCCATCTTGTCTCTGTGCATTTCTGCCCTGGATTTGTAAACCTCTGTGCAGTTTATGCTTTAAAAAATAATTTTATCATGATATTTTTGGATGAAAAGTAACATGGAAGTAGAAATAAGAGTTTAGATAAGCCATTCCCCTGCAATCCACTTTGTTACCCTGTTGCTGAATACAGAGGAGGGGGAAATTGGGGAGCTGTTGTGGAAATATGATTCCACAGTTAAAAAAAGGAAGAAAAAACAATTTTGATTACCAGAATGGTACACAGAAACACACACACACACACACACACACACACACACCTCATGTCCCATTCCAAGGTCCCCACCCTAAGTGAAGTGATCTGACACTTCTTTTCAGTGGAGGACTCAGTTAATCATTCAGCAGATTACAATAGCCCATCTCCCCTGATATGGTATCTATAACTGTGGTTTGGTCTAATTCTAAAACATAAAACAGGGTGTCTGTGTATGTGTGTGCGTGTGCATGCATGCGTGCTGGGAGCAGTGGGGGTGAAAAAATTAGTAAATGCACTATGCACTTCAATTTGAAGTATCATTTCTCTCTGATGCAGGTCGTCACCCCTTTGTATTTTCATAATCTCTGTCAGAGATTTTCATAATCCCTGTCCATGGGATTTTCCAGGCAAGAGTACTAGAGTGGGTTGCCATTTCCTTCTCCAGAGGATCTTCCCGACCCAGGGATCAAAGCCACGTCTCCTGCATTGTAAGCAGGACGCTTTACCATCTGAGCCATCAGGGAAGTCCCAATTGCTGCAGACAAAGGCAGACCCAAACTCAGGGATGTTCAGACGCCCCAGAGTTAGGGGTGACTTTTAATTCACCTCAGTCATTCTTATCACACCTTCCTGGTGTTTGAAATATCCTTGATTTATCTATATTATATTATTATAATATTCTTGATATTTTCTTTAAATCTGATTTAAATACTTTTTTAAATATAAATTTATTTATTTTAATTGGAGGTTAGTTACTTTACAATATTGTATTGGTTTTGCCATACATCAACATGAATCCACCACAGGTATACATGTGTTCCCAATCCTGAACCCCCCTCCCACCTTCCTCCCTGTACCATCCCTCTGGGTTGTCTCAGTGCACCAGACCCAAGCATCCAGTATCATGCATCAAACCTGGACTGGCAATTCGTTTCATATATGATATTATACATGTTTCAATGCCATTCTCGCAAATCATCCCACCCTTTCCCTCTCCCACAGAGTCCAAAAGACTGTTCTATACATCTGTGTCTCTTTTGCTGTCTTGCATATAGGGTTATCGTTACCATCTTTCTAAATTCCATATATATGCATTAGCATACTGTATTGGTGTCTTTCTTTCTGGCTTACTTCACTCTGTATAATCGGCTCCAGTTTCATCCACCTCATTAGAACTGATTCAAATGCATTCTTTTTAATGGCTGTGTAATACTCCATTGTAGGACCACCTAAGAGAAGCCAGTATCACTTTTAAAAGACCCAGAGGGATGGGATGGGGAGGCAGGTGGGAGGGGGGTTCAGGATGGGGAACACATGTATACCCATGGCAGATTCATGCCAATGTATGGCAAAACCAATACAATATTGTAAAGTAAAAAATAAATAAATAAATAAAAAGAAAAAAATTAACAACTAGAATAACAACACTACAAACTATATGATGACATTCCAGCTAAGTTGCTGCCCACAGGAGGCTTGGAGTTTCAAGTTTTTTGTTCTTGTTATCAAAAAAACAAGAAGGAAGAAGGAGGGGTACAGGTTGTTTTCACCCTTTGCTTATTGTGATAATTCTACTATGATCGCTGGTGTACAAGCATCTGTTTGAAATTCTGCTTTCCATCCTTTTGATTACATATCTATTTCCTTCATGGGTCATATTCTTTAGCAAAAAATAAAAATAAAAAAAGAAAGAAAGAAAGCAGATAAAACTGTTTTAAAAAAAGACAATTGTTAAATATTGTGTCACCAGGACATACATCCTGTGACAGAAAGCACAAAGTAGCCATACAAAACTTGGGCATCCAGAACTACAGTAGGAATAAAAGGTATGGCACAGGTGAAAAGTCTAAATTAAGAGAGTGTGGATGTGTAATGCATTTGAAAACAAAGAGAAATTATGAAAAACCTGGAATAAAGGATAGATTAGAGAGAAAAATGAGATTACAGGGAAGGGCAAGGAAGTAATCCTACTCATTTATTGGCCTCATTAGATTTTCAAATCTTCCAAATACCCATAACTCATTACTTCACATCATTCAGTTCCCTTAATTCAAATATCACAGTCACATTCTCACAAACAGATCACTCTCACTAGCTTCTAATTTTTATGTTGTTTTATTTTTTTTTCATAGTGTTTATAGTCCTTGTACATGCATTTGTGTTTTTCCTCCTTAGAATGAAAGACAGAGGCTGTGCCCTTTATTTCACTGACACATCTCAGGACCAAGGACAGCAACACATAATAAGTGAGCCAGAAATATTGACTAGCTTACTAGTTTTATTACCTTAAATAAATTATTTCCTTTCCTAAATTCAGGTACCTCTTCTGTGTAGTCATGTGCATGGAGTACTATGTGCATAAAGCTACATAGTTCAGGGAATATAATAGAATATACTCAATGTCCAAAAAGCATTAGCTTATAGAATTTAGAGAAAGGGAGATAAGTATCACAAAAAAGATAAAGGAGACTAAATATAGAAAGACAAAACATAACCACCCATCAGATATTTCTATTTTGATGAGCATTCCTTCTTTGTTTTAGATTTTCCAGGCAAGAGTACTGGAGTAGGGTGCCATTGCCTTCTCCATTTAGATAAACAAAAGGAAGCAAAACAAAACAAAACCAATGAAGTAAAACTCTCACTGTTTGCAGATGACATGACCCTCTACATAGAATACCTTAAAGACTCCACCAGAAAATTACTAGAGTTAATCAATGAATATAGTAAAGTTGCAGGATATAAAATCAGCATTCAGAAATCCCTTGCATTCCTATACACTAATAATGAGACAGTAGAAAAAGAAATTAAGGAAACAATTCCATTCACCATTGCAACAAAAAGAATAAAATACTTAGGAATATATCTACCTAAAGAAACGAAAGAGCTATATATCTAAAACTATAAAACACTAATGAGAGAAATCAAAGAGGACACTAATAGATGGAGAAATATACCATGTTCATGGATGGGAAGAATCAATATAGTGAAAATGAGTATACTACCCAAAGCAATCTACAGATTCAATGCAATCCCTATCAAGCTACCAGCAGTATTTTTCACAGAACTGGAACAAATAATTTCAAGATTTGCATGGAAATACAAAAAACCTCGAAGAGCCAAAGCAATCTTGAGAAAGAAGAATGGAACTGGAAGAATCAACCTGCCTGACTTCAGGCTCTACTACAAAGCCATAGTCATCAAGACAGTATGGTACTGGCACAAAGACAGACATATAGATCAATGGAACAAAATAGAAAGCCCAGAGATAAATCCACACACCTATGGACACCTTATCTTCAACAAAGGAGGCAAGAATATACAATGGAGTAAAGACAATCTCTTTAACAAGTGGTGCTGGGAAAACTGGTCAACCACTTGTAAAAGAATGAAACTAGATCACTTTCTAACACCACACACGACAATAAACTCAAAATGGATTAAAGATCTAAACGTAAGACCAGAAACTATAAAACTCCTAGAGGAGAACATAGGCAAAACACTCTCTGACATAAATCACAGCAGGATCCTCTATGATCCACCTCCCAGAATTCTGGAAATAAAAGCAAAAATAAACAAATGGGATCTAATTAAAATTAAAAGCTTCTGCACAACAAAGGAAACTATAAGCAAGGTGAAAAGACAGCCTTCAGAATGGGAGAAAATAATAGCAAATGAACCATCTGACAAACAACTAATCTCAAAAATATACAAGCAACTTATGCAGCTCAATTCCAGAAAAATAAATGACCCAATCAAAAAATGGGCCAAAGAACTAAATAGGCATTTCTCCAAAGAACACATACGGATGGCTAACAAACACATGAAAAGATGCTCAACGTCACTCATTATCAGAGAAATGCAAATCAACACCACAATGAGGTGCCATTTCACACCAGTCAGAATGTCTGCGATCCAGAAGTCTACAAGCAATAAATGCTGGAGAGGGTGTGGAGAAAAGGGAACCCTCTTACACTGTTGATGGGAATGCAAACTAGTACAGCCACTATGGAGAACAGTGTGGAGATTCCTTAAAAAATTGCAAATAGAACTGCCTTATGACCCAGCAATCCCACTGCTGGGCATACACACTGAGGAAACCAGAATTGAAAGAGACACATGTACCCCAATGTTCATTGCAGCGCTGTTTATAATAGCCAGGACATGGAAACAACCTAGATGTCCATCAGCAGATGAATGGATAAGAAAGCTGTGGTACATATACACAATGGAGTATTACCCAGCCATTAAAAAGAATACGTTTGAATTGGTTCTAATGAGATGGATAAAACTGGAGCCGATTATACAGAGTGAAGTAAGCCAGAAAGAAAAACACCAGTACAGTATACTGACACATATATCTGGAATTTAGAAAGATGGTAATGATGACCCTGTATGCGAAACAGCAAAAGAGACAGATGTATAGAAAGGATTTTTGCACTGTGAGGGAGAGGGAGAGGGTGGGATGATTTGGGAGAATGGCATTGAAACATGTATACTATCATGTAAGAAATGAATCGCCAGTCTATGTTCAATACAAGATACAGGATGCTTGGGGCTGGTGCATGGGGATGATCCAGAGAGATGATATGGCGTGGGAGGTGGGAGGGGGATTCAGGATTGGGAGCTCGTATACACCCATGGCAGATTCATCTCAATGTATGGCAAAACCAATACAGTATTGCAAAGTAAAATAAAGTAAAAATAAAATAAAATTAAATTAAAAAAAAAACCAACAACACAAATCTTAGACTGACCCTCAGAAAAGATACTGACATAATAAGACTTAGGTTGATTCTCTGCACAATTAGAATTTAGACTTTTATTTCACAGAACCAAGTATTAGTTCAGACATAAATTGTGTTTTCTCACAATCATCTACTAGTTTCTACATTCTCGGGAGTGAGGGTGTGCATATGTGTTTATGTGTGCTGTGCATGTAAAAAAACATATATATCAAAACACACAGCATAGATATGATGCATGTAGAGTAAACAGAAGCAATATGACTCAAGTGAGTATACTAGTAAAGAAGTACACTAGCTAATCTCTGATTCATTTACAGTCCATCTAGAAGTCTAGAATCATCAGAAAAATTAAGACATTTGAAGGGATTTTTTTCATCCACCCCCCCCTAAAAATTTTACTCTTTACTCTTGGATATTGAAATAAAGTTATAGATTATACTAGTGCTTGTTTCTAATTTAGTGAAAAACAAAAACCAATACAGTCTTGATGAACATGAACCCTGGGGTACAAGAAAATCACATCATGCAGGTGTTAAAACACATATAAAGGTGGAGATAATAAATAACGTGTTTTAACTGTAGCTTTTGGCTTGGGACTGATAAAGAGAACACTCTCCCACAGGAAAGGCTTTCGTTTCACGCCTACTCTGCGGAGCTGGTGATAATTCTGTGGCAGGTTTCAATGACTGTGACTCACTTTGCCAATTTCATGGCTACTCTTGGATCTAAAGAATAGAGGCTCAACATTCCTTTTAGAGCTTACTGAGTTGTCGTTGATTTCCTAATTTACTTATTAATAATTTATATCTTTCTACTTACAAGAGGAATCTGCAATGTTTGAAAGAACACTTGTTTTTATACCTTGCAGAGATGTTTTACCATATTCTTGGTTCTGAATGGGGGAGGAGTGAAAGTTACTTCTGCTGAGTTCCAGCAAAAGAGAAATCTGGATATGGTTGGGGGAAAGGAAAGTGATTTTCATTACTATATCAAAATGAAAAAAAAAAAACATTTATTTTGAAAATTTGATTTTTTTCATTCCCATTTAAAACTACCACTGCAATAGTTATACGCTAGGTCAGTGCTTCTCATTATTTCTAAACTGGCCTCCCAAGAACCACCTCCAGACCTTTTGCTATGAGTCTGGAGTCAAGTCTAAGAGTCTTAATATTTAACAAGGTAAGTCTGCTTAGCTGGGAACTGTATTTTGAGAAATCACATAGTAATCAAAACTTGCTGATTGATTTGTTAATATTCTGTGCATTGCCTTCTAGATAATTCCTTTTCCTTTCTCCCGCAAAGCCTAACTCCTACCCGCACTGTTTATTTAATGAGGGTAAGCTGTTCACTGGAAAAAAAACCCATAAGACAAAAAAACCCATCCCTGCCTCTCTCAGCAATTAAATGACAGCGGTGAAAGTAACAGACGCAGACTTAGAAAAAGAGACATAATGATATTGTTTCATTGTCTGAATGATTAAAGAAGATCCACATTCCAATTTACTGAAGATGCCCTTTTAACAGCTGAGGAAACTGTTTGGAAAGAAAAATGGACAAAGCCAATGTCAGAGTGGGAGAAGTAGGAAGAACACAAAATGTCTGGGTTCTGTGACAATGGTTGTTACAAGAGAAAATGATTATTCAGAAACTGTGTTAAATCACATGTCTTTGGAAAATAGTAAAGAAAGAAGCAGAAAAGTTAGGTTTTGTCACCAAAGTCACAATGGGAAAGCCATTGAGATGTAAAGGATGAAAGAATCAAGGTGAAAACATAAAGATTTTGTTTCTCTTTACCACAGGCTATGTGGGAGGGGTATGTGTGTGTGTGTGTGTGTGTGTGTGTCTGTGTGTGTGTCTGTGTGCGTGCGCACATGCGTGCATGTGCAATAAACTATCAGGAAAGGAAATTAGTGAATTCTCCATGCAGAGAACAAGCTGAGTCAGTGTTGATCAAAGCTGGATAACCAATATATGACCTCCATAATTAAACCTACTGTTCATAAATCTGCATTAGAGAGCGGTTTCTCGGGTCACATGTATTAACTACATGTCATTCTAATTTCCAGTCCTCAGTAACTGCCACATCTTCTTGTTGCATCTCAAAATCAATCTGCAATTTAATGTTGTAGGATCTGCCAAAGAAGTTAGATTTTGTCACTAAAGCTGCAGGTAGAAGTCATTAAATGTGTGAAGCACTAACAATCAAGATGAAGCATGAGGGTCTGATTTCATTTCAATCCATAATCAGGCTACGTGGGAGAGAGGACCCAAACCAAGTGTGTGTGCACGTGTGTGTGTGTCTGTGTGTGTGTGTGTGTGCATGTGTGTAATAAACCCCTAGGAAAGGAGATTGACATCATCTACACAAAACAAGTTTAGTACTGATCAAAAGCGGCTACCAGACATGTAACATCAAAAATGAAACCTGCTCTCTGTAAATTCCCTTTAACGAGGAAGTAGCTTCATTATCAGTTTCCTAGGAACTTGTGTTAGCTCCATGTAGTTCTAATTTCCAGGTTTCAGTCACTCTCTAACAAGTCTTTTTTCTGCCATCTCAAATTCAATTTGCAATTTAATGCCATGGGTTCTGCCAGTGATGTGGTCTTCCATGTCCTCAGTCCCATGGAAAAACATAAGAGCATTCTGTACAGGAACACTATCCATAAAACACCAGTGGCATTATGCCATCACACTGAAGGAAAATCACATTTCATAAATTCTAAGTTTAATCTATATGTAAATTTAGCCAACATTCTTAAAAGAATAATAACTCACGAGTATTGATGTTTACACAGCTTGGCAATGTTGTTTTTTTTTTTTTTACTGCTTTAAGTAATGATCCATATTCAAACAACATTGTTTTATTTTATAAAAATAAGCATTGGTTGTCTAAAGAGATGCAGACCCATCTCCTACTTTTAGGCAAAAACCAACAGCATTGGAAGGTTTCCCAAGCTCACAGAGAAGAGTGTGATCCTAAACACAAAGTTACCAATTGTTAGTAATTTATGTTCAAATTCTACTAAGGAAATGTAAAAGTTTCCTCTGTATGCACACTTATTTTCCTAATAACAATATACTCTAACTCAACAACAAAAATAAAAGCAACCAGTGTCAACTGAAACATTAAGGTTGTTCACATACAGACTTATGTTTCAAGAACCAAATGAGATCTAGTCTAGCATACTGGTTGTAAAGGAATGATACTGTTCACCAAGAAGCTTTTGATAAATGTTGGCTTTGTGGAGAAATCTCACCTTCTAGAGCAATTAGTAGAGTAACATCAACTACTGTAAGAAGTAGTTGCCAAATTTTCTCTAACATAAAATATTAAAAACTTTTTTCTCATTTGCATAATCTTTTTATTTTCTTATTCATATAATGACAAACCAACTTCTTATCAACTCAGTGCCCTAGATTCCTTTCTTCTATGGCTCTAGCATCACCTAGGACTTATTGTTCTCTGCCTAGGTGAGCCAAAGTGAAAAGATTTGACTTCTTCTTAGAAGCAGTCCAGTTCTGACAACATCACTTCCATTTACAATCCATAAGTCAGTACTAGTTATATATTTATACCTGGGATGCAGTGTGCTCACTGGCTGACCAGTCGCTTCCCAGCAAAATAATCTCTGCTATAAAAGGGAGACTGAACATTGTGGCAGACATCCAGCCCTGAGATAATGAGAATCACTAACTCCTGTCTAATATAATCCCTCTCAAGCATGCCTGTAGATCAACATCAGCAAGACACTGTGTGTTGATTTTAAAATCTAGATTTCTTGGCCTGTGAACAAAGACACTGTAATTTAATAAACATGGTAGGGTCCAGAAGTATCCTAGCCAGAACCACTGAGTTCCAATTCACCCTCTACCTCCAATTCAAAACTCAACCATATCCACACTGCAATAACCACACTAGGCAGTAACATGACATTTACATCAAAATTCTGAGTTGATGATCCATAAATCTGCATTTTAATGATTATCTGGATGATAATAATGGCTCTGTGTGTGCATGTTAAGTCGCTTCAGTTGTGTCTGACTCTTTGCAACACTTTGGATTGTAGCCTCCAGGTTCCTCTGTCCACGGGATTCTCCAGGCAACAATACTGGAGTAGGTTGCCATGCCTTCCTCTAATAATGACTAACTTACCCTTTTTTGACCATTTGCTAAGTGCATTAAGTTCTCTGAAGACTTAATATAAACCAACTTATCATCAACATTTTCTCATGTAATCTTCAAGAAATTCAATACAGTAACCATTATCTCCATTTTACAGAGAAAAAAAAATAAGTGCAGCACAGAGGCTAAGTTGCTCAAGTTTATTCTAGAAAGTGTCCAAGTTGATTCAAAATAAGATAGTGGGAATTTCAGAGCTTCCATCTTCCTTACTACACTATACCTAGGTGACTCTGACGCATTTTAAAGCCTGAAAAACTACTGAGTTATGACATAGATATGTAAGGGTTTCTGATATAAGTAGTGTGAAGGCCTCCTTATGAAACACTTAATTTTTAAAATGTTCCTTACTTTTGCTTTCAAACTTACAGTCCAGACATCTGTTCTTAACTCCTTATCTGTATACTCAAATATCTTTTCTATATGTCTCAGTCCAGCCCTGGAGAAGGCAATGGCACCTCACTCCAGTACTCTTGCCTGGAAAATCCCATGGACGGAGGAGCCTGGTAGGCTGCAGTCCATGGGGTCGCTAAGAGTCAGACATGACTGAGCGACTTCACTTTCATTTTTCACTTTCATGCATTGGAGAAGGAAATGGCAACCCACTCCAATGTTCTTGCCTGGAGAATCCCAGGGATGGGGGAGCCTGGTGGGCTGCCGTCTATGGGGTCGCACAGAGTAGGACACGACTGAAACGACTTAGCAGCAGCAGCAGCAGCAGCAGCAGTCCAGCCCTTGAGATCCTAGAACAAATTCAGAAAATTAGCTGCTCATTTCTCTTTCTCTAGTGCCTTCTGCCAAGTTCCACACAGTTGAGCAGTTCTGAAAACCTGGCAGTCATCCTGATACCTCTCATTCCCTCATCATCAACCTTCTTGGCAATCGATAACTGATTTCTATCACTCTCCCTATTAAATCACCCACAAATGAACTCTCCCTTTTGGGGGTCCACAGTATTCCCATCATTATGATTATCATCAGTATCATTGTCATGATCCTCCTCCTCCTTATCATCTCCATCATCATCATCTCCCCAAACATCTGCAGTATCCTAACATCTTTTCACCCACTCGTTTCCTCCAAGCAATTATTCCGTGTGACAAGAGTGATATTTTCAAACCACAATGGCTGATGCCCCAGATCCTTAACATTTCCAGGAAAACCCCACATGCACCATCCTTCCTACGTCATGGCCTCAGCACAAACCATTTTCCCTCTGTCCTTATACACCAGGCAGGTGTTTCTTATGTGCCACTCCCACCACATTTCTTTAACTTCACATTTTCACAAGTGTCCCTTTGTCTGGAATGTTCCCATCAGAGGAGCATAAATTACTGAATAACCCCAGGGCTCAGTTGTCTCATCTATGAAGTGGGAATATAACAACTTTATATTTGAGTTGAATCTAAAATTAGATTAGAATTGAACACCTTTAGATGGCAATAAATTTCTGAAATATGCTCAAACATTTTAGATATTCTCTGAAATTCATCATAAGAAGACATGTTAAATAATATAGCCCTTCCTTTGCACCATTTCGATGGTTGTAATTTCATAGATTTTCAAGATTAGACATATCCTTTAAAGATGTATTTATTTCAGAAATTCATTACAATTATCACAAATCTTTCTGTGAAGCATTCTCCTTGCAATTTTTAATTACTGTCTATTTAACAATATCCTTTACAATACTGCAATTTTTCAAGTGTGGTATTGGATAGCTATAATTTTCAAAATTACTACTTTGTTCTACAATCTATTTAGTGAGTTAGTAAAAACAATTAATGCAATTTACATACTTTCACTGGCCCTGACAGGAATAAAAAAGAAGATTCTTAAAAAATGAACAACTAAAGGAGTATTAATTAGCATCCAGTTTGTAAGAGCAGAGTGTGGTGCTCAATAATTTGAAAAACAGTTGAATTTTATATTGATGTATAAGGTAAAAAGCACAGCCAAGTTCTTGCTGAGATAAGATTAATATTACCTTAATAAAAACTCTTAAGAATGTTAATTTGTTGAAGTTAACAAATATATATTACTTATAGTATCACATGTTTCTGAAATACAGAACTAGAGGTAGAAAAAGAGGGAAGGAAAAACCTGAGCAAATGCTGACAAATGAACAATAGCGAGCTCTGGATTAAGGAGTTATATGATTTTTTTGCAAATTTTTTCTGCAACTTCTTTACACACTTTTTTTTAATAATTTTTTATTTTTTTTAATTTTAAAATCTTTAATTCTTACATGTGTTCCCAAACATGAACCCCTCTCCCACCACTCTCCCCATAACATCTCTGTGGGTCATCCCCATGCACCAGCCCCAAGCATGCTGTATCCTGCGTCAGGCATAGACTGGCGATTCAATTCTTAAATGATAGTATACATGATAGAATGCCATTCTCCCAAATCATCCCACCCTCTCCATCTCCCTCTGAGTCCAAAAGTCCGTTATACACAGCTGTGTCTTTTTTCCTGTCTTGCATACAGGGTCGTCATTGCCATCTTTCTAAATTCCATATATATGTGTTAGTATACTGTATTGGTGTTTTTCTTTCTGGCTTACTTCACTCTGTATAATTGGCTCCAGTTTCATCCATCTCATCAGAACTGATTCAAATGAATTCTTTTTAATGGCTGAGTAATACTCCATTGTGTATATGTACCACAGCTTTCTTATCCATTCATCTGCTGAAGGACATCTAGGTTGTTTCCATGTCCTGGCTATTATAAACAGTGCTGCGATGAACATTGGGGTACATGCGTCTCTTTCAATTCTGGTTTCCTTGGTGTGTATGCCCAGAAGTGGGATTGCTGGGTCATAAGGTAGTTCTATTTGCAATTTTTTAAGGAATCTCCACACTGTTCTCCATAGTGGCTGTACTAGTTTGCATTCCCACCAACAGTGTAGGAGGGTTCCCTTTTCTCCACACCCTCTCCAGCATTTATTGCTTGCAGATTTTTGGATCGCAGCCATTCTGACTGGTGTGAAGTGGTACCTCACTGTGGTGTTGATTTGCATTTCTCTGATAATGAGTGATGTTGAGCATCTTTTCATGTGTTTGTTAGCCATCTGTATGTCTTCTTTGGAGAAATGTCTATTTAGTTCTTTGGCCCATTTTTTGATTGGGTCGTTTATTTTTCTGGAATTGAGCTGCATAAGTTGCTTGTATATTTTTGAGATTAGTTGTTTGTCAGTTGCTTCATTTGCTATTATTTTCTCCCATTCAGAAGGCTGTCTTTTCACCTTGTTGCAGGATATAAAATCAACACACAGAAATCCCTTGCATTCCTATACAGTAATAATGAGAAAGTAGAAAAAGAAATTAAGGAAACAATTCCATTCACCATTGCAACGAAAAGAATAAAATACTTAGGAATATATCTACCCAAAGAAACTAAAGACCTGTATATAGAAAACTATAAAACACTGATGAAAGAAATCAAAGAGGACACTAATAGATGGAGAAATATACCATGTTCATGGATTGGAAGAATCAATATAGTGAAAATGAGTATACTACCCAAAGCAATTTACAAATTCAATGCAATCCCTATCAAGCTACCAGCCATATTTTTCACAGAACTAGAACAAATAATTTCAAGATTTGTATGGAAATACAAAAAACCTCGAATTGCCAAAGCAATCTTGAGAAAGAAGAATGGAACTGGAGGAATCAACTTGCCTGACTTCAGGCTCTACTACAAAGCCACAGTCATCAAAACAGTATGGTACTGGCACAAAGACAGACATATAGATCAATGGAACAAAATAGAAAACCCAGAGATAAATCCACACACCTATGGACACCTTATCTTTGACAAAGGAGGCAAGAATATACAATGGAGTAAAGACAATCTCTTTAACAAGTGGTGCTGGGAAAACTGGTCAACCACTTGTAAAAGAATGAAACTAGATCACTTTCTAACACCGCACACAAAAATAAACTCAAAATGGATTAAAGATCTAAATGTAAGACCAGAAACTATGAAACTCCAGAGGAGAACAGAGGCAAAACACTCTCTGACATAAATCACAGCAGGATCCTCTATGATCCACCTCCCAGAATTCTGGAAATAAAAGCAAAAATAAACAAATGGGATCTAATTAAAATTAAAAGCTTCTGCACAACAAAGGAAAATATAAGCAAGGTGAAAAGGCAGCCTTCTTTACACATTTGAAATTATTTCAGAATAACATTTGTGGATTTTGAATGCAGAGTTTTTAATCAACCTTCTCATAAGTATAAAGTTATTTCATGCAATTTTAAAGGGCTCCCCTGATACCTCAGTTAGTAAAGAATCTACCTGCAATGCAGGAGATCCTCCTGGACAGGAAGATCTGCTGGAGAAGGGATAGGCTACCAACTTCAGTATTCTTGGGCTTCCCTTGTGGCTCAGCTGGTAAAGAATCTGCCTGTAATGTGGGAGTCCTGGGTTCGATCTCTGGCTTGGGAAGATCCCCTGGAGAAGATCTCCACTCCAGTATTCTGGCCTGAAGAATTCCATGGTCTGTATAACTCATGGGGTTGCAAAAGAGTCAGACATGTCTGAGCCACTTTCACTTTACAGTTTTAAAAAACTACATCTTGTCTCTGAAGTACATTCATCTCTGTCCCATTTTCTTCCTGCTGTTTAATAGTTAAAGCTTTCATTTATTATTATTCATTTTCTTTCACTAGAATATAAGTTTGTGAGGCTAAGGATTTTTTTCCCATTTTATTGGCAATGGTACCCCTAGCACCTTGAATATTGCTTCATTATAACAGATATCATAAAACTATTTTGAATAAATGAATGGATGGTAAATGAATTCATGATAGGGTGATAATAACAGGATCAGCATACCATATTTACATTATGCCTACATATGAAGCACTTAGCAGAGTACCTTTAAGCACTTGATAAAAATAAATTATTTTCACCAAGTAGTTCAGTGTGGCTAGAGTTCCTGCTGTGCAATAGTAAGATATTAGCCTGAATGTACAGCAACAGACTGGTTCAAATTTAGGAAAGGAGTATGTCAAGGCATATTTTGTCACTCTGTTTACTTAATTTATATGCAGAGTACATTATGTGAAATGCTGGGCTGGATGAATCACAAGCTGGAAACAAGACTGCCAGGAGAAATATCAATAACCTCAGATATGCAGGTAACACCACAGAAAGCTAGAAGGAACTAAACAGCCTCTTGATGAAGGTGAAAGAGTAGAGGGGAAAAGCTGGCTTAAAACTCAACATTCAGAAAACTAAGATCATCACATCTAGCCCCATCACTTCATGGCATACAGATGGGGAAACAATGGAAACGGTGAAAGACTATTTTCTTGGGCTCCGAAAGCACTGCAGATGGTGACTGCAGCCATGAAATTAAAAGACACTTGCTCCTTGGAAGAAAAGCTATGACAAACCTAGACAGCATATTAAAAAGCAGAGCCATTACTTTGCCAACAAAGATCTGTACAGTCAAAGCTATGGTTTTTCCAGTAGCCACATATGGATGTGAGAGCTGGACCATAAAGAAGGCTGAGTATCCAAGAACTGATGCTTTCAAACTGTGGTGTAGGAAAAAGACCCTTGAAAGTCCCTTGACTTCAAGGAGAGCAAACCAGTCAATCCTAAAGGAAATCAGTGCTGAATATTCATTGGAAGGACTGATGCTAAAGCTGAAGCGCCCATACGTTGGCCACCTGATGTGAAGAGGTGACTCAATGGAAAAGACCCTGATGTTGGGAAAAATAGAAGGCAGGAGGAGAAGGGGATAGCAGATGACAAGATGGTTGGATGGCATCATCAACTCAATGGACCTGAGTTTGAGCAAGCTCTCGGAGATGGCAGAGGATAGGAAAGCCTCGTGTCCTGCAGTCCATGGGGTCTCAAAGAGACAGATATGACTGATCAACTGAACAACAACAAGCAACAGCAACATAGATGGACCTAGAAATTATCATACTAAGTGTAGTAAGCCAGACAAAGAAAGACAAATATTTGTTTTTCGTTATCTGTGGAATCGAAAAAAAATGATACAAATGAACTTATATACAAAATATAAACAGACACAGAAAACAAGCTTATGGTTACCAAAAGGGAAAGCAGAGGAGGGATAAATTAGTTTAAGATGAGTATATATAGTCTACTTGTTGATATATATATATAATCACCAAGGACCTACTGTATAGCATAGGGAGCTATACTCAATATTTTGTAATAGCCTATAAGGGAAAAGAATCTGAAAAAAAAAGATATATATGTATAACTGAATCACTTTGCTATATACCTGAAACTAGCACAACATTGTGAATCAATTATACTTCAATTTTTAAAAAATCTACACATAGGGGAAAAAAAAGAGAGAATAGGCTGAGGCTGTAGACAAGGGTCATGTCAAGAAGTGGCTTGTGGCTCACTGTAAGAAACTCATATTTTTCCATAGCCCATGAGGAGTGGTTTAATCAGATATATTTTAATGAATTTCTCTGTTACGGACTGAATTGTTTTCCCCCAAATTCATATGTTGGACTCTTCATTAATCCCTAGTACCTTCAGAATGAGACCTACTTTGGAGATAGTGTCTTCACAGTTAATGTTATAAATAAGGTTATCAGGGTGTGCTTAAATCAGATGTGACTAATGTCCTTATAGAAAGAGGGTATTCAGAGACAGACTCACATACGGGGATTATTATATCATGTGTACACATATGTGAACATGAATAAAGCCACTGACGGCCCAAGGTAAAAGATCTAGAATAGGTCTTCCCCAACAGTCCTCAGATGGAACCAACCCTGCCAAAGTTGGGTTTCAGACTCTAGCCTCTAAAACTGTAAGACAATAAATTTGAGGGGTTTTTGTACAATAGTAAAAAATGTTTATCAGTTTTCACAATCAATAGCCAGACAAAATATAAAAGATAATTACAATTGCAAGCCATAACAGGAACATGATTCAGCTAACACTATAGAATAATTACATAAAATATGGGGAGTCAAACAGTGTGATGCGGTAAGTAGAAGTGCATATATGCACATGTTTTCATCTACCCAGCCAGTCTATATCTTTTGGTTAGTGTGTTTAATCCATTTGCATTTAAGATAGTGATCAATATATATAATCCTATTAAGGTTTTCTTAGTTGTTTTGGGTTTATTTTCGGTATTCAGCACCACCAAACCAGCTTTACAACAAATGCTAAAGGAAATTCTCTGGGCAGGAAACACAAGAGAAGGAAAAGACTTAGAGTATACTTCAGTTTTTATAAGTCACGCAGTTTGTGGCACTTTGGGTACTACGTTAAGACATCCCTAGAAAACTAATATAAACCTTCTGGCCATTGTTAGGGGGATAAGTGGAAGGAGTGAGTGACTAGAGCAGGGCAAGTTACTCAACCCTTCTGAGCTCCAGTTTCCTCACTTGTAACATGGAAATGACACTTGATAACCAAATCTCATGATTCTACATGAAAGAGAAAAATGTAAAAATGTGTAAGAGGATGTGATGATAAATATAAAGGAACACAAACAGTAAAGCACATAGGGTAAATACACAGGAGTTATTTTATTTATTGGGATGTCTTAAAATATTCATCACGAGAAAGCTTTTCCTAAGGAGAATTTCGCTCCTTGGTATCATTTCCAGTGGCTGACAGACCATCAATGGCACCCCACTCCAGTACTCTTGCCTGGCAAACCCCATGGACGGAGGAGCCTGCTGGGTTGCAGTCCATGGGGTCGCTAACAGTCGGACATGACTGAGCAACTTCACATTCACTTTTCACTTTCATGCATTGGAGAAGGAAATGGCAACCCACTCCAGTGTTCTTGCCTGGAGAATCCCAGGGACAGGGGAGCCTGGTGGGCTGCTGTCTCTGGGGTCGCACAGAGTCTGACACGACTGAAGTGACTTAGCAGCAGCAGCAGCAGACCCTCAGTGAAATGTGATATGGATAAAGAATGATATCTCTATGGTCAAAATGCATTTTTCCCCTGCAGAACCTGTGAAATGTGCAAAAGTCTGTCTTGAAAAATAACTGGCAGTGAAAGTGGGAGCAACCAGTCATCCTGCTCTTGAGTGGACACATATGATTGAAGGGACTGGTGGATGAAGGAAACTGCCCCAGGGAGACAAGATCCTTAAGAAACCCTGTGGGCACAGGGGACTCAGCTCAATGTTACATAGCAGCCTGGGTGGGAGGGACGTTTGGGGAAGAATGGATACATGCATATAAAAGGCTAAGTCCCTTCGCTATTCACCTGAAACTATCACAACATTGTTAATCAGCTATACTCCAATATAAAACAAAAAGGTAAAAGTTAAAAACCCTAGTGGCCCTTGATGGTCTGAGAGCCAATGAACCTTATTGCTTTATATAAATGAGCATGGTCCTTACAGCCTGATATAGCATAACAAATCAGGACTTTAATCTTCATTTTCAAATTAAACTAATGTAAGCAAGCCTTCCCTTTCAAAATCTATTAGCACCCTACAATTAAGTCCTTAATGGAGTTTCAATAGCTGAATACTCTTTCTTTTAAGCAAAGTAAATTGCTGACAGTTCACTTTTAGGTTAAAAGTTGTTAGCCTTTTACCTAAATTGTGACCTTGAATGGCTGAGTATTGCATACTTGAAGAGAAGTGTTTCATATGTTTATGTCTGATGCAGGACAAGACAAGGCAACATCAGCAAGAAAAGATTTGGGTTATGAAACGATCACAAGAATCTGAGTCTCTTAACATGCATGTAAGTTCCAAACATGCAGGACTATGTCTTATTTAAATATTTCCTCAAAAGACATTAAATGTGAGGGATATTTTAGTATTCCTATCTCTGAATTACATGATAGAAACATACATGTAGATCAACAGGGAATATTTGAATATAAAGAGAAAAGCTGAGGGAAAATGTAAAGAAAGAAAATTAGCCTCTGTCACTTCAAGTCTTTGCTGTCAATATCTTTATCCCTGAAACCTCCCTGCCCCTTGCTGCCTAGGGTTCTTTCATTATTTCTTTTTCTCTAATTACCATTCCATTAACATTTGTTCTCAAGATGGAATCTGATACTCCTGTGCCGAATACTATAATTGATAAGTTAATTTAATGAGCACCCTAGAATCTCAAGAATTAAAATTTTAATTGAGCTAGACAGTTTTTGTTGTCACAAACAGGGATTGGTGGGTAGGACATTCTTGTAACACTGAGGAGTGGCCAGTGAATCTGTTAAACATCCTATAATTCACAAGGCAACCACCTCCCCAAAGAAGAAGGATGAGAGGGGCGGGGAGAAGAAAGGAAGAGGACAAGGAAAGAGAATAAGAATTATATGAGTGCAAATGTTAGTAATGATGAGGTTGATGGAGTTGAGAAATTCCAGACCAGGGGAATAAAACACTAAGCAATATAATTCTCAACATAATTGTCAGTGAGGAGAGTTAAGAAAGAATACTTGTTGAGAAGAAATTAAAGCTCTTCTTCACAAGAATCACAGTGTATAAAGACAATGGCATTCTCCTAGAGAGGCTGTCTAAGTAAGCAGATAAGAACACAGATAGATCCTTGCCTTCAGAAGGAAGAGTCAGCATGGCAGAGCAAAGATCGCCAGTGCTGAGCCTCCTGTGGCTATCAAAATCTGATTTCAGATTGCAGCACTGGTGTTGTTTTCAATGCTGGCATCCTTGGCCTTGGAATCACATCTCTTCTCCCCCAATTTGCTATTTCCATAGGGCAAATCCTAGGTACTCTCTATCTCCATACTCTCCAATGCCACTTATTCAAGGGGCTTATGTAAGACTTCCATATCTTTTTAAGCATAAGCTGTCTCACCTATAAAATAGGAAGTAGTCAACAAAAATAAAAGCAATTCAAAGAGTGGATTTCTGTAAATCTGAAACTTATCTGGAATAGAGAAACTGAGAATAGCATCTCAAACCTAGAATTTACTACCTATTTCATTTCGAGCTAATTGCTTAACCCTCAATGCTCTCATTTTTTGGCTCAATTTCACCTGCATCATCAGGGCATTCTGAGGATTTGATGGGAAAAAGGAAGAAAAACACTGAATTTGGGTCCTGCCACACTGAACATGTTTAAGAAATCATGTTGCTAGTGGTATTGTTGTTGTTACCACTGAAAACCTTTTCTCTGGACAATGTTTTTTCCCCTACCAATTCATTGATTCATTGATCAGCTCTTTCATTTGTTCATGAAGCATTTATTCTCTTGTTCATTTACTTGACCAAGATCTGGTAAGATTTTGGCATGCTTTAGGCATTATATATACAGGATCCTTAGAATTTCTCTTTCTTTGCCACCAATACTTTCTTATGCTCTAAACTTGAAACTAAAGAAAGGCAATGCCAAAGAATGCTCAAACTACCACACAATTGCACTCATCTCACGTGCTAGTAAAGTAATGCTCAAAATTCTCCAAGCAAGGCTTTAGCAATACATGAAACGTGAATTTCCAGATGTTCAAGCTGATTTTAGAAAAGGCAGAGGAACCAGAGATCAAATTGCCAACATCCGCTGGATCACGGAAAAAGCAAGAGAGTTCCAGAAAAACGTCTATTTCTGCTTTATTGACTATGCCAAAGCCTTTGACTGTGTGGATCACAATACACTGTGGAAAATTCTGAGAGAGATGGGAATACCAGACCACCTGACCTGCCTCTTGAGAAATCTGTATGCAGGTCAGGAAGCAAGTTAGAACTGGACATGGAACAAAAGACTGGATCCAAATAGGAAAAGGAGTACGTCAAGGCTATATATTGTCACCCTGCTTATTTAACTTCCATGAAGAGTACATCATGAGAAACTCTGGGCTGGAAGAAACACAAGCTGGAATCAAGATTGCTGGGAGAAATATCAATAACCTTAGATATGCAGATGACACCACCCTTATGGCAGCAAGTGAAGAGGAACTCAAAAGCCTCTTGATGCAAGTGAAAGAGGAGAGTGAAAAAGTTGTCTTAAAGCTCAACATTCAGAAAACGAAGATCATGGCATCTGGTCCCATCACTTCATGGGAAATAGATGGGGAAACAGTGGAAACAGTGTCAGACTTTATTTTTGGGGGCTCCAAAATCACTGCAGATGGTGAATGCAGCCATGAAATTAAAAGACACTTACTCCTTGGAAGGGAAGTTATGACCAACCTAGATAGCATATTCAAAAACAGAGACATTACTTTGCCAACAAAGGTCTGTCTAGTCAAGGCTATGGTTTTTCCAGTAGTCATGTATGGATGTGAGAGTTGGACTGTTAAGAAGGCTGAGCGCTGAAGAATTGATGCTTTTGAACTGTGGTGTTGGAGAAGACTCTTGAGAGTCCCTTGGACTGCAAGGAGATCCAACCAGTCCATTCTGAAGATCAGCCCTGGGATTTCTTTGGAAGGAATGATGCTAAAGCTGAAACTCCAGTACTTTGGCCACCTCATGGGAAGAGTTGACTCATTGGAAAAGACTCTGATGCTGGAGGGATTGGGGGTAGGAGGAGAAGGGGATGACCGAGGATGAGATGGCTGGATGGCATCACTGACCTGATGGATGTGAGTCTGAGTGAGTTGGTGATGGACAGGGAGGCCTGGCGTGCTGCGATTCATGGGGTCGCAAAGAGTTGGACAGGACTCAGGGACTGAACTGAACTGAACTGAAACTTGAAACCAGTAAGAGAGCCAGCTGATGTGGGGAATGAATGAAAGTAATCTCTCTGCATTTTATCTATTCTCAGATATCAAATCAAACCTTTCTAATCCACACTGGCTTCTTCTCAGCTTTATCTTTTTGTTTTGTTGCTTTGGTTGTTCTTCCTGGTGCTTACTTCAGCACAATGTGACACGCTTTATTGCAAAAAAAGCTTTACCATGCTGGCTGGCATTAACAACCCTATTAAACCTGATTTAGGCAAAAGAAAAGGCTAGAGAAAGGAAACCTAATGAAAGGAGAAAATAACACTGTGCCTTGGTATTAACAGGCTGCGATGACAGAAAATGTGAATCCTGAGGTGGCCATGCCCCTCAAACACTTCTACCTCCACTCCTAATTTAAAAAAAAAAAAAAAAAAAAAAAAGTAGGCGTTTGAACTTTATTGCTGCATAGGCAACAAGCACCAATAGTAAAATACAACAGCACACATTATTTCTCATGGTATGGCTCAGCTTTAAGTTTTTTGGGTTGCAGCCACTCTACATTGTGCTGCAACCTTTGGTGAGTAGTCACGTGAGGCAGTCCTGATTCACATGAGTTCATTCTGGGCGCAGACTGAGGGGGTAAGAGATACCCAGGGAAAACTATTCTTATGGAAATGACAGGAATAGAAGAAGGTAAGTGGAAACACACCAGGTCTTTTAAGGTCTAGACTTAGAAATGTAACTCTTTCACCTCTTCCCATGTTCCATAGGCCAAAACAAGTCACAATACCAAGAACAAAGGCAAACAGACATGAAAAATACACTGCTCATTTTTTGGAAAGAAGTGGATATATGCAATACAAAAATGGAAAGAAGAGGAAAGAGAGAAGGAAAAAAATAGCAAGGAAGGGACAAAGAATAGAGGCCAATAATATGACCTTGCACATAACAGATGGGCTGCAATGACTTGGGAAGGCCCAACTGATATAACCTAACATGTCAGCCCTGGCCACTATCAATTTGTTTCATTAGATCAACAGGAAATAGGTTATAGTTTTCAAAATGGAAGAGCTTCTCCAAACAGCTCTAATCTGAAGAATAATAACTTGTCTTGTTTTTTAGTTAATATTTTTGCTGAAAACCTTTCTATAAAGTGGAAATAACCATACTCTTTAATTGACAGGCTACACACAGAACTAAATAAGACCATGCATAAGCAATTCTTAACACAGAGCATGACATATCATAAGTTCTGGATAAATGTTAGCCAATAAAAACAATGATTAATGAAATAGAAACATTTATTCAGCATACATTTTATAAGCACCTAAAACAGTGATAGACTGTGTCAGAGATAGTAAACCTCTGCTCTCAGAAGGCATGTTCCAAAATTAGAAGGGGCGCCCACATCTTTCCCTCTACAGGATGTCCATACCAAAGAGAACATTAACTGATGTTTCTGTTCCTCAGGAGAGACTGCAAAGACTCTTGTTTCTTCAGGTAAATTTTCTGAAACTAGAAACTACCTCTTCCATGTGAATCAATGATGGATATTTTCTCTCAGGCAGTAGCCTTGAAAAGAAACCTTGCCAGTAGTTACATGATCAGACAATGAAAACACAGCAGCATTCAAAGCTTCTCCAACATATTTCCCCTTTCACATACAGACTTTCCTACTCTAGGCCTCAGTGCACCTTGGATTACATGTTGACAACGTTTCTCCCTTCACATAAATATATTTTTTCCCTACAGGTTCTTCACCAATCATGTTACTCACTTTTCTCATCTTGTATGTTTTTGTATTTAGTAAAAATTATCATACTGTGTGTACTAGTCTCCATTTTGATTTTAGAAGGTTTTGGAGACTTAGCATATTTGATATGTGCTGTTTTAGTACAGTTACATTAATAATCATATAGCTTTTTATTTTGTGACTCTATCACAATTTATTTATTACCTTTGATGCTGGAAAGGTGTTTTTAATTTTTTCCCAATCACATACAATAATACAAAGGACATTTAAGTATACATCTTCTTTTCACATGTGTGAAAATTTCTTCAAGGTTTGTACCTAGCAAAGAATTGTTGGGTTAAAAAGTCTATAAAAAAATACAATTTATTAAATATTATCAATTTCCCTTCAAAAGAATGTATCAACTCCCAATCCCATACAATATGAAATATCTAAATTTGCTACATCTTTACCGAGTCTTTTGGAGTTACTTGACTTCAGATTTATATGAGTATCATTGGTATGGGATAATACTTTCTATTGTTTTAATTTGCATTTCCCTGAAAACTTGTAAGATTGAGCACATTGTCATATAAGTACTGGCCATTTGTCTTTTATTTTTATGAATGCTGTTTTCATATATTTTCAAAATACATTTCACATATTTTGCTCATTTTTAGCGGGTTATCTTTTTTCATTCCAATTTGTAGAAGCTCTCTGTAAATTCTGCATACTTAACTTTTTTCAGTTTTATGCATAAATAGCTTCTTAAAATATGCTGCTTACTTTTTTACCTCATGATACCTTTAGGCGAACAGATGTTTTTATTGAACTGATTCAAACTTACCCATTTTCACTTTTATGGTGTGTCGTTTTGTATGTCATTTAAAAAGGAAATTCATTGCAAACCTAAGATAATAAACACAACGTTTTACATTTTATTCCCAACGTTTAAAATGTTTAAAATATTACTTTGTGGAACTTGCCTGGTGATCCAGTGGTCAAGACTTTGCTTTCCAGTGCAGGAGATACGGGTTAGATCCCTAGCTGTGGAATTAGATCCCACATGTCTCCTGGCCAAAAATCAAAACAAAAAACAGAAACAATATGGCAACAAACTAAGAATTTAAAATGATCCACATCCAAAAAAAATATTATTTTACACAGATAGTTGAAGGACCTCCCCACCTTTATTTCCCTGCTGCTGCTGCTGCTAAGTCACTTCAGTCGTGTTCGACTCTGCGCAACCCCATAGACGGCAGCCCACTAGGCTCCTGTGTCCCTGGGATTTTTCCAGGCAAGAGTACTGGGGTGGGGTGCCATTGCCTTCTCCACTACTTTTAGCTACTTCATTTTAAAACATAATGAATTTCAACTTATTGATAAGAAATGTCCTTTGGAAAGAAAAAGATAGGGTCTTAAGACAATGGAGATGAGAGACAGCAAATTTTAGGCTATAACAGCATGTTGTAGTAGGTACTAATATGAAAGAGTCTATTAGATAAATGATACAAATATCTTGCTCCTGAGAGGGAAGATAAAGAAACAGTAGAGTGAAAATGAGGAAACAGGAAACATAAATAGAGAATAAAAATTCCTCAAAAACATGTCTACTCTGAACTTAGCACTTTGAGATATAGTTCATTTCTACGTAGTCTTTTATTCACAACTACACTGTCAGGATTCACAGAAACTTGAATGCTCTTTATTCTGAATATTACTTTTTTGGGAGTCCCCTGCTGGCCTAGTGATCAGAATTCTGTGCTTTCACTGCTGAAGCCCAGGTTCAATCCCTGACCGGGGGACTAAAATCTGGTAAGCTAACGATGTGACGATTTATTTTTCATCACATAGCTAAGCTAATGATGTGACAAAAAATAAATAAATAAATGGGAAAAAATTACTCTTTGTCTTTGACATAGTCCACCAGGTAGTTGTTTAGCCTGTGTTTAAATAACTGCTGAAGTGTTACATGTACGGCCTTGTTCATTAGTTCATTCCTACTTTAAATGTCCTTATGATGCTTCTTCTGCAGAAACATTTGAGTGGGATTCCCAGCTATTTAAATAAACATGAAACAATTTCATTGTCACTAGTAATCAGAGATTTGCAAATTAAAGCAGAGAGATGTCATTTTATAAAGGGTTAATTAGCAGAACATGTTTCTCAATGACAATAACCTGTGCAGGCTCACAACTTTTCTTGATTCTATCAGAAAGCTGGGATTTCAAGGTAACAAACTGGTTAAAGAAATACATATATATCTACATACTTATAATATGAGATATAACATATATTAGACATATACAAGATATCTTCAAAGAAAGACAAGATGCAAACACTGGCTTCTGTGGTACAAACACAAGTAGATGCTAGTAATGAGAGTTTAATTGGAAAATTGGTGGAGAACAAATGCACATGAATGAGAAAGCCCCTGAGGATGAGTGAAATTAGAAGAGTCAACATGCTCTTTGAGGTTCTCTATAGTAATCTCAATAGGTGCTCACATGAAGGTTGTAGAGTCCTAAGAAAAGGTCCCTTGTGGTACACAGAGATCTGGGAGAGAAAATAGCAACAACTACTAGTGAGGCACACAATTCCACTAGGAAACTACTCATCTTGTGCACCTCTACCCCAAATATATGTGCATGCTGTGATGTCTAGTCCCTCTGAGGATTACCTTCTATTGCAAAGATGTGATTAAGCATTTTGAGAAGAGGAATTTACCTTGGATTGTTTAGATGGGCCCTAAATGCAATAACATATATTCTTATAAGATAGACACAAGGAAGAGAGGACAGGTGAAGAGAGGGTGATATGAACATAGAGGCAAAGATGTGACCACAAGCCCAGAAATGCCAGGGCAGTCAAATACACTGAAAGTTCTTAACATATATTTTTTAAAATTAATTAATTTATTTTAATTGGAGGCAAATTACTTTACAATATTGTAGTGGTTTTTGTCAAACATTGACATGAATCAGCCATGGGCACACATGTGCTCCCCATCCGGAACCCCACTCCCATCTCCCTCCCCATCCTATCCCCCAAGGTCATCCCAGTGCACCAGCCCTGAGCACCCTGTCTCATGTGTCAAACCTGGACCAGTGATCCGCTTCCCATATGATAATATACATTAATGTACAGTTTTATGTAAAATATTCTGATAAGAATATTTATGTAAAATATGTTAACATTAAATATGCTGAATAAAATTTCTCAAATCACAAAAATACTTTTGCAATAAATACAACCATCATTTAGAGTTAATTTGGACAATATTGATCAGCTTTCTCTCATAAGATTGGAAACCTAACCCTTATTTTCTATAGACAAAATTTCTCTACCCAGGATATTTCAATAAATCCACTGATATTTCAGCTCATTGCTAACAGTACTGTTTGTCAAAATTATTTGTGTTTTTCTTTATTTTTTCAGTTCAAGCAATTGGATCAAGTTAAATTCAGTAAGTCTTATTCTTCTTCAGTTAACAAGTCTATGACAGAACCAGATAGGTTTTAGCAAGTCAACCAAATATGTTAAAATATGACATTTTGAAGACTCTTGAGAGTCCCTTGGACTGCAAGGAGATCCAACCAGTCCATTCTGAAGGAGATCGACCCTGGGATTTCTTTGGAAGGAATGATGCTAAAGCTGAAACTCCAGTACTTTGGCCACCTCATGTGAAGAGTTGACTCATTGGAAAAGACTCTGATGCTGGGAGGGGTTGGGGGCAGGAGGAGAAGGGGATGACCGAGGATGAGATGGCTGGATGGCATCACGGACTCGATGGACGTGAGTCTGAGTGAACTCTGGGAGATGGTGATGGACAGGGAGGCCTGGTGTGCTGCGATTCATGGGGTCGCAAAGAGTTGGACATGACTGAGAGACTGAACTGAACTGAACTGAAAGAATTCTGAATAATGATAGTGAAAATGATCCAAAATCTTGAAATCAAAATGGAATCACAGATAACCTGGATACGAGGATTGAGAAGATGCAAGACACGTTTAACAAGGACCTAGAAGAAGTAAAAAAGAGTCAATATATAATGAATAATGCAACAATTGAGATCAAAAACACTCTGGAAGCAACAAATAGTAGAATAACGCAGGCATAAGATAGGATTAGTGAAGTAGAAGATAGAATGGTAGAAATAAATGAATCAAAGAGAAAAAAAAAGTGAATTAAAAGAAGTGAGGACAATCTTAAGAGACCTCCAGGACAATATTAAATGCTCCAACATTCGAATCAAAGGAGTCCCAGAAGAAGAACACAAAAAGAAAGACCATGAGAAAATACTTGAGGAGATATAGGTTTACCTCAAGAAACAAGAAAAAAGTCAAATAAATAACGAAACTCTAAACCTAAAGCAAGTAGAAAAGGAAGAAATGAAGAACCCCAGGGTTAGTAGAAGGAAAGAAATCTTAAAAATTAGGGCAGAAATAAATGCAAAAGAAACAAAAGAGACCATAGCAAAAATCAACAAAGCCAAAAGCTGGTTCTTTGAAAGGATAAATAAAATTGACAAACCATTGCTAGACTCATCGAGAAACAGAGAGAAAAATCAAATAAAAAAATGAGAAATGAAAATGGAGAGATCACAACAGACAAAACAGAAATACAAAGGATCATAAGAGACTACTATCAGCAACTATATGCCAATAAAATGGACAACGTGGAAGAAATGGACACATTCTTAGAAAAGTACAACTTTCCAAAACTGAACCAGCAAGAAATAGAAAAACTTAACAGACCAATCACAACCATGGAAATTGAAACTGTAATCAGAAATTTTCCAGCAAACAAGCCCAGGTCCAGATGGCTTCACAGCTGAATTCTACCAAAAATTTAGAGAAGAGCTAACACCTATCCTACTCAGACTCTTCCAAAAAATGGCAGAAGAAGGTAAATTTCCAAACTCATTCTATGAGGCCACAATAATCCTAATACCAAATCCTGACAAATATGCCACAAAAAAAGAAACCTATAAGCCAAAATCACTGATGAACATAGATGCAACAATCCTTAACAAAATTCTAGCAATCAGAATCCAACAACACATTAAAATGATCATACACCATAACCAACTGGGCTTTATCCCAGGGATGCAAGGATTCTTCAATATCTGCAAAGCAATCAATGTAATTCACCACATTAACAAATTTAAAAATAAAAGCCATATGATTATCTCAATCAGTTCAGTTCAGTTCAGTCGCTCAGTCGTGCCTGACTCTTTGCGACCCCATGAATCGCAGCACACCAGGCCTCCCTGTCCATCAAAACTCCCGGAGTTCACTCAGACTCATGTCCATCGAGTCTGTGATGCCATCTAGCCATCTCATCCTCGGTCATCCCCTTCTCCTCCTGTCCCCAATCCCACCCAGCATCAGAGTCTTTTCCAATGAGTCAACTCTTCCCATGAGGTGGCCAAAGTACTGGAGCTTCAGCTTTAGCATCATTCTTTCCAAAGAAATCCCAGGGCTGATCTCCTTCAGAATGGACTGGTTGGATAGCCTTGCAGTCCAAGGGACTCTCAAGAGTGTTCTCCAACACCACAGTTCAAAAGCATCAATTCTTTGGCACTCAGCCTTCTTCACAGTCCAACTCTCACATCCATACATGACCACAGGAAAAACCATAGCCTTAACTAGATGGACCTTAGTCGCCAAAGTAATGTCTCTGCTTTTGAATATGCTATCTAGGTTGGTCATAACTTTTTTTCTAAGGAATAAGCGTCTTTTAATTTCATGGCTGCAATCACCATCTGTAGTGATTTTGGAGCCCCACAAGAATAAAGCCTGACACTGTTTCCATTGTTTCCCCATCTATTTCCCATGAAGTGATGGGACCGGATGCCATGATCTTCTTTTCTGAACAATGAGGATTAAGCCAACTTTTTTGCTCTTCCCTTTCACTTTCATCAAGAGGCTTTTTAGTTCCTCTTCACTTTCTGCCATAAGGGTGGTGTCATCTGCATATCTGAGGTTATTAATATTTCTCCTGGCAATCTTGATTCCAGCTTGTGTTTCTTCCAGTCCAGCATTTCTCATGATGTACTCTGCATATAAGTTAAATAACCAAGGTAATAATATACAGCCTTGATGTACTCCTTTTCCTATTTGGAACCAGTCTGTTGTTCCATGTCCAGTTCTAACTGGTGCTTCCTGACCTGCATACAGATTTCTTAAGAGGCACGTCAGGTGGTCTGGTATTCCCATCTCTCTCAGAATTTTCCACAGTTTATTGTGATCCACACAGTCAAAGGCTTTGGCATAGTCAATAAAGCAGAAATAGATGTTTTTCTGGAACTCTCTTGCTTTTTCCATGATCCAGAAGATGTTGGCAATTTGATCTCTGGTTCCTCTGCCTTTTCTAAAACCAGCTTGAACATCAGGGAGTTCACCGTTCACATACTGCTGAAGCCTTGCTTGGAGAATTTTGAGCATTACTTTACTAGCATGTGAGATGAGTGCAACTGTGCATTTGAGCATTCTTTGGCATTGCTTTCTTTGGGATTGGAATGAAAACTGACATTTTCCAGTCCTGTGGCCACTGCTGAGTTTTCCAAATTTGCTGGCATATTGAGTGCAGCACTTTCACAGCATCATCTGTCAGGATATGAAACAACTCAACTGGAATTCCATCACCTCCACTAGTTTTGTTCGTAGTGATGCTTTCTAAGGCCCACTTGACTTGACATTCCAAGATGTCTGGCTCTAGATTAGTGATCACATCATCATGATTATTTGGGTCGTGAAGATCTTTTTTGTACAGTTCTTCCGTGTATTCTTTCTACCTCTTCTTAATATCTTCTGCTTGTTAGGTCCATACCATTTCTGTCCTTTATCAACTCCATCTTTGCATGAAACTTTCCCTTGGTATCTCTAATTTTTTTGAAGAGATCTCTAGTCTTTCCCATTCTGTTCTTTTCCTCTATTTCTTTGCATTGATCGTTGAAGACAGCTTTCTTATCTCTCCTTGCTATTGTTTGGAACTCTGCATTCAGATGCTTATATCTTTGCTTTTCACCTCTCTTCTTTTCACAGCTATTTGTAAGGCCTCCCCAGACAGCCATTTCGCTTTTTTACATTTCTTTTCCATGGGAATGGTCTTGATCCCTGTCTCCTGTACAATGTCACGAACCTCATTCCATAGTTCATCAGGCACTCTATCTATCAGATATAGGCCCTTAAATCTATTTCACACTTCCACTGTATAATCATAAGGGATTTGATTTAGGTCATATCTGAATGGTCTAGTGGTTTTCCCTACTTTCTTCAATTTGAGTCTGAGTTTGGTAATAAGGAGTTCATGATCTGAGCCACAGTCAGCTCCTGGTCTTGTTTTTGTTGACTATATAGAGCTTCTCCATCTTTGGCTGCAAAGAATATAATCAATCTGATTTCAGTGTTGACCATCTGGTGATGTCCATGTGTAGATTCTTCTCTTGTGTTGTTGGAAGGGGGTGTTTGCTATGACAAGTGCATTTTCTTGGCAAAACTCTATTAGTCTTTGCCCTGCTTCATTCTGCATTCCAAGGCCAAATTTGCCTGTTACTCCAGGTGTTTGACTTCCTACCTTTGCATTCCAGTCCCCTATAATGAAAAGGACATCTTTTTTGGGTGTTAGTTCTACAAGGTCTTGTAGGTCTTCATAAAACCGTTCAACTTCAGTTTCTTCAGCGTTACTGGTTGGGGCATAGACTTGGATAACTGTGATATTGAATATTTTGCCTTGGGGACGAACAGAGATCATTCTGTCGTTTTTGAGATGGCATCCAAGTACTGCATTTCGGACTATTTTGTTGACCATGATGGCTACTCCATTTCTTCTGAGGGATTCCTGCCCACAGTAGTAGATATAATGGTCATCTGAGTTAAATTCACCCATTCCAGTCCATTTTAGTTCGCTGATTCCTAGAATGTCGACGTTCACCCTTGCCATCTCTTGTTTGACCACTTCCAATTTGCCTTGACTCATGGTCCTGACATTCCAGGTTCCTATGCAATATTACTCTTTACATTATCAGACCTTGCTTCTATCACCAGTCACATCCACAACTGGGTAGTTTTTGCTTTGGCTCCATCCCTTCATTCTTTCTGGAGTTATTTCTGGAGTTATTTCTCCATGATCTCTAGTAGCATATTGGGCACCTAATGACCTGGGGAGTTCCTCTTTTGGTATCCTATCATTTTGCCTTTTCATACTGTTCATGGGGTTCTCAAGGCAAGAATACTGAAGTGGCTTGCTATTCCCCTCTCCAGTGGACCACATTCTGTCAGACCTCTCCACCATGACCCGCCCGTCTCGGGTTGCCCCACAGGCATTGCTTGGTTTCACTGAGTTAGATAAAGCTGTGGTCCTAGTGTGATTAGACTGACTAGTTTTCTGTGAGTATGGTTTCAGTGTATCTGCCCTCTGATGCCCTCTTGCAACACCTACCATCTTACTTGGGTTTCTCTTACCTTGGGCGTGGGGTATCTCTTCACGGCTGCTCCAGCAAAGCAGAGCCACCGTTCCTCACCTTGGACAAGCGGTATCTCCTTACTGCCGCAGTTCCTGACCTTCAATGTGGGATAGCTCCTCTAGGCCCTCCTGTACCTGCCCAGCCAAGGCTCAGGTTGCTCCTCCTGGTGCCAGCCCTGGCCTCGGGTGTGGGTGGCTACTCCCAGGTGCCGCCCCTGGCATCGGGCTCGGGGTGGCTCCTCAGGGTCACAGCCCCTGGCCTCGGGTGCCAGGTGGCTTCTCCTGGCCGCCCCTGACCCTGGAGGTGGGGTGTCTCCTCTCAGCCGCCACTGGCCTCGGATGCGGAGTAGCTCCTCTCGGCTGCCACCCCTGACCTCGGACGCGGGGTGTCTCCTCCCAGCTGCCGCCCCTGACCTCGGACGCAGGGCAGCTCCTCCCGGCCGCCCCTAACCTCGGACACAGGGTAGCTCCTCTGGGCCATTCCTGTGCTGTCACAGCCTGGCACTCTAGGCCGCTGTCCCTGACCTTGGATGTGGGGTAGCTCCTCTCGGCCGCTTAAATCCTTTGAAAAATTCAACATCCATTTATAATAAAAACTCTCCAGAAAGTAGGTATAGAAGGAACATACCTCAACATAATAAAAGCTATATATGACAAACCCACAGCAAACATTATCCTCAATGGTGAAAAACTGAAAGCATTTCCCCTAAAGTCAGGAACAAGACAAGGGTGCCCACTTTCACCACTACTATTCAACATACTTTTGGATGTTTTGGCCACAGCAATCAGAGCACAAATAGAAATAAAAAGAATCCAAATTGGAAAAGAAGTAAAACTCTCACTTTTTGCAGATGACATGATCCTCTACATAGAAAACCCTGAAGACTCCACCAGAAAATTACTAGAGCTAATCAATGAATATAGTAAAATTGCAGGATATAAAATTAACACACAGAAATCCCGTGCATTCCTACACACTAATAATGAGAAAACAGAAAGAGAAATTAAGGAAACAATTACATTCACCATTGCAACAAAAAGAATAAAATTCTTAGGAATACTTAGGAATAGATCTACCTAAAGAAACTAAAGACCTATATATAGAAAACTATAAAACACTGGTGAAAGAAATCAAAGAGGACACTAATAGATGGAGAAATATACCATGTTCCTGGATCAGAAGAATCAAAATACTGAAAATGAGTGTACTACCCAAAGCCATCTATAGATTCAATGCAATCTCCATCAAGCTACCAACAGTATTTTTCACAGAGCTAGAACAAATAATTTCACAATTTGTATGGAAATACAAAAAACCTCGAATAGCCAAAGCAATCTTGAGAAAGAAGAATGGAACTGGAAGAATCAACCTGCCTGACTTCAGGCTCTACGACAAAGCCACAGTCATCAAGACAGTATGGTACTGGCACAAAGACAGAAATATAGATCAATGGAACAAAATAGAAAGCCCAGAATAAATCCACGCACCTATGGACACCTTATCTTTGACAAAGGAGGCAAGAATATACAATGGAGTAAAGACAATCTCTTTAACAAGTGGTGCTGGGAAAACTGGTCAACCACTTGTAAAAGAATGAAACTAGATCACTTTCTAACACCACACACGAAAATAAACTCAAAATGGATTAAAGATCTAAATGTAAGACCAGAAACTATAAAACTCCTAGAGGAGAACATAGGCAAAGCACTCTCCAACATAAATCACAGCAGGATCCTCTATGATACACCTCCCAGAATACTAGAAATAAAAGCAAAAATAAACAAATGGGATCTAGTTAAAATTAAAAGCTTCTGCACAACAAAGGAAACTATAAGCAAGGTGAAAAGACAGACTTTGGAATGGGAGAAAATAATAGCAAATGAACCAACTGACAAAGAACTAAACTCAAAAATATACAAGCAACTCCTGCAGCTCAATTTCAGAAAAATAAACAACCCAATCAAAAAGTGGGCCAAAGAACTAAACAGACATTTCTCCAAAGACATACAGATGGCTAAAAAACACATGAAAAGATGCTCAGCATCACTCATTATTAGAGAAATGCACATCAAAACCACAATGAGGTACCATTTCACGCCAGTCAGAATGGCTGCAATCAAAATGTCTACAAGCAATAAATGCTGGAGAGAGTGTGGAGAAAAGGGAACCCTCTTACACTGTTGATGGGAATGCAAACCAGTATAGCCACTATGGAGAACAGAGTGGAGATTCCTTAAAAAACTGGAAATAGAACTGCCATATGACCCAGCAATCCCACTGCTGGGCATACACACTGAGGAAACCAGAAGTGAAAGAAACACGTGTACCCCAATGTTCATCATAGCATTGTTTATAATAGCCAGGACATGGAGGCAACCTAGATGCCCGTCAGCAGACGAATGGATAAGAAAGCTGTGGTACATATACACAATGGAGTATTACTCAGCCATTAAAAAGAATACATTTGAATCAGTTCTAATAAGGTGGATGAAACTGGAGCCTCTTATACAGAGTGAAGTAAGCCAGAAAGAAAAACACCAATACAGTATACTAACACATATATATGGAATTTAGAAAGATGGTAATGATAACCATGTATGTGAGACAGCAAAAGGACACAGATGTGTAGAACAGTCTTTTGGACTCTGTGGGAGAGGGAGAGGGTGGAATGATTTGGGAGAATGGCATTGAAACGTGTATAATATAATACAAGAAACTAATTGCCAGTCCAGGTTCGATGCAGGATACAGGATGCTTGGGGCTGGTGCACTGGGATGACCCAGAGGGAGGGTACAGGGAGGGAGGTGGGAGGGGGTTTCAGGATGGGGAACACGTGTACACCCATGGTGGATTCATGTTGATATATGGCAAACCAATAGAATATTGTAAAGTAAAAATAAATATTTTTAAAAAGTGAAAATTAGAAAATATTAAGAATTAACACACCACTAAAAAATCCCCTTGTACTTCAAAGACTCTTTAGAAGATATGACTTTGATATCTGATGAATAGTCTATAAATGATAGGTTTTAATAATACACACCAAAAGTAACCAGAATTCTTTACCATGACTGGTAAATTTCTTTCCACAAATATTACACACAAACCAACTGCCTGTTAGGAAAGTCAAAGACTTAAAATCTAGTTTCGTTTTACTATAAATTCTGACTGCAATAAAAGACACACATAGCTAAGTTTCACAGTTAATATTTCTATATTAATATATATACAAGTGCTTTTCTTGCTTTGGAAGGCTGGTCTTTCCCTCTGTTGGGTATTACTCTCAAACCTCACCCTGGATGCTATAGGATAATGGAGAGCACACACAGGGGTAGACACTTTGGTGACTGGGAGAGATTCAGTGAACACAGTTCAGAAAGAGAATTCCTGCAGAGACTTTAATGGAATACGTGCTGTATATTAATTTGCTCAAGCATATCTGACTCTTTGCGACCCTAGGGACTGTAGCCCACCAGGCTCCTCTGTCCATGGGATTCTCCAGGCAAGAATATTGGAGTGGGTTTCCATTTCCTCCACCAGGGGATCTTTCCAACATCCCAGGGATTGAACCAGCATCTCCTGCATCTCCTGCATTGACAGGCAGATTCTTTTACCACTGAGCCACCTCAGAAGTCCCATTAATGGAATGCTTATCTGGAAATGCCCAACTTTCTTATCCACTTCTACCCCACCAGAATATCCACATCAATTCTATCATTCCTTCTAATCTTATGTTATCAAATATAACTTTGGAGCATCAAATCTTCTTGGAATCCCTGCCATATTTCAGGTCCTCTGCATCTGTCTCTCCCATCCCCATCTCCCCTAGTCCTCCCCTGCAACAGGAAAATTAAGAGACTCATTCAAGGATAGCCCCTGCTATTAAGTAGAAAGGATCATTTTTAAAGAAAGGTTCCTCTGACTGTCTGACTCCAAGGTCCACCCTTGTTTTTAATTTCCTCAAACGGAAATAATTCCCTGATGCTGCTCCCCTAGTAGGAGGTGAAGTTCCAGATCCTGGTCTAAGCAGTCTAAATGCAGAGTCCACACTTTGTTCCTGGGGCCTGCAGAGACCACTCTGGGGTTGGTGGTCAGACTTTTTAGTGAAATCCACCTGCTTTCACATAGTCTAGAATCACTGCAGTGTTGGTGAAGCAAAGGGAGGGATATTGTGGAAAAGATATGAGGAAAAGAAAAAGCCAATAATCCAGGCACCTCACAGTAATGTCTTTATAGATGTCAACCAGTGGCTTTACTGGCAGTTTCAAATCAACACTTTGGACATTTCCCAAGCAAGTGATCATTATAAAGAGAGATTCAAAACCCAATCAAATTTATGAGGCAGTTTACACATTGACATCACTGTGACATATTTGCATGAATAAAGGATCACAAAAACAGCTCCATTTATTTCTGGAAAATGTTAGCTTTTTTACAAAGACCAGCTATTTTATGGAAGGCACAAGATGCTAGGAAATCCTTCTTGAAGAGAAATCTCAATTCGTTTCCTGCTTAGAGTGACTAAGTTTAAAGAACACTGAACATGGAGTCAGACTGGCTGGGCCACTAGCCTTTAACAAACAGCAAATTCCTTTCCCTCATTGAACCTAATTGTCTTACCCAGTAAAATGAGGATGCTGCTTTAGTATTCAGGCCAACTAGCGGGTCAAACATATTTTAAATCACAGTCTATACAGATTGTTTCATCTATATGCACCCTCTAGAATTATTAGCTATCACATTTTCAGATTAAAAAAAAACAATTAGAATGAGGATTTAAACAATTTACTTACAAACATCATTTGGAATTTGGTACTGTTACTGCCATTGGATTTAGTTGTCTCATGGGGAAGTGACATAGTAAACAATTTACATAATAGTTTTAATTCCTCATCATTCCTCTAGCACCACCTCAATTAATCCTTATCATAATATTCAATGCATCAGTTAATTAACCTTTAGAAGCATTTAGAGTATCCCAAGGATATTTTTAAATTAAAAAAGGTATGAATCAAACTCATTTTCTCAGTGGTGAATTATAGCTCAGTATTCCAAGTATGGGCTTCCCAAGTGGCACAGTGGTAAATTCACCTGAAATGCAGGAAACGCTGGTTTGATCCCTGGGTAGCAAAGATTCCCTGGAGTAGGAGACAGCAACCCACTCCAATATGCTTGCCCCAACAGTCCCATGGACAGAGGAGCCTGGAAGGCTCCAGTTCATGGGTCCCAAAGAGTCAGACACGACTGAGCAACTGAGCACAACAATAACACAATTCAAAGCATACTGTTTCCTTTTTAATTTTCTGCAGAATCCACAAGGCATAGTCCAGCTCACAAGACCATTTCCACTCTCTAAAAGGACTCCCTCCCTCCTCTAGACTCCCAGTCATCATCTAGTCATTCAGTTGTGTCTGACTCCTTCGGACACCATGGTCTGCCAGGCTCTTCCATGGGATTCTCCAGAAAAGAATACTGGAGTGGGTTGTCAGTTCCTTCTTCAGGGGATCTTCACAACTCAGGAATCGAACCCAGTCTCTCACATTGCAGGCAGATTTTTTACCATCTGAGACACCAGGGAAGCCCCCCTTTGCTTATTCTTGTTGTATAACATTTATAATCTGCCTTCCTTTAGACTCTAACATACTACAAATTCCATGAAAACATCTTTAAGTATATTCATCTTCATGGCCTCTAGAAAGAGTCCAATTATATTGAAATATAATTATTTTGAAATAGAAGTAATTCAATATAATCTTACTGAATGAGACTATGTTCAAAGTAAGTACTGTGATAACTAGCATCATTTCAGTGATTAAACATCACCTTAATAGTCTGAACCATAGAAAATAGAATAATCACATCACAATCTTTCATATCACACAGCCTTAGAATTAGATTCCACAATTCTGACAATTACTATCAAAAAGAGCATGGGAAACAGTTTAGGTTTTACAAGTCTGGGGTTTTCCATCTATAAAATGGATGACATTAGTGCAACATAGTTCTTAGGGTTGTTATTAAAAAATACAACATCTACTATGTAAAAGACCAATCCATCTTCATTACTGACATTTGGTTAAGTAAATCAGTACATCCTCTCTGCCCTTACTCCTTCCCCCACCCCCCATCTTCCTGAATCTCTCCCTCTCTGTCTAGGTCAGGAAAATGTAAGGCAGTGATTTTCAAGATGTGGATTCTGGACTCACAGCATAGGCATCACCTTGTAGCTTATCAGAGATCCTCATATCCCATACCAACCAGGTGAGTCAGAAACTCTGGAGGAGGGCTCAGCAATCTGCTCAAAAAGCCCCCTGGGTGATTCTGAAGAACACTGACATTTGAGAAGCCACTCAGATCTCAGTGGCTTAAACACTCATTCATCTTTCACCATCTATGCATTATCTGGAAGCTCTGCTTGAGGTCACCCTCAAGGGAGGCCTAAGATGCAGGGCTTTCTCCAGCACATATTACTTCTATTTCCATTTCACTGGGCAAATAAGTTGAATGGCTATACCTGATTTCTAGTACAATCCTACCACATGTCCCTCAAAAGAAGAAAAATATTTTATCGGGACAGCACCAGGGGACAATTACAGTTAATTTTAGCTTTTGGGTTTCTTCCTATGATGAGACTGGAGCTCCTGGCTAAGTCATATGCCAATATTTTGACCTTGCCTCAGAGGAGAGAGGAGGTTATCAACCTCTATTCATGTGGAAACATGACAGATATTCTGCTGATAGCATTTAAAATGGAGCTCTGTGTGCTTAGTTGCTCAGTCATGTCTGACTCTTTGCAGCCCTATGGACTGTAGCCACCAGACTTCTCTGCCAATGGAATTTTCCAGGCAAGAATACTGGAGTGGGTTGCCATTTCCTGCTTCTAGGAATCTTTCTGACCCAGAGATCAGAACTGCATGTCTTGCATCTCCTCTCCTGTATTGTTCAGTTCAGCTGCCTAGTTGTGTCCGACTCTTTGCAACCCCATTGACTGAAGCATGCCAGGCTTCCATGTCCATCCTGGAGCTTACTCAAACTCATGTCCACTGAGACCGTGATGCCATCCAACCATCTCAGCCTCTGACATCCTCTTCTCCTCCCACTTTCAATCTTTACTAGCATTAGTGTCTTCTCCAGTGAGTCAGTTCTTTGCATCAAGTGACCGAAGTATTGGAGCTTCAGCTTCAGCATCAGTCGTTCCAATGAATATTCAGGACTGATTTCCATTAGGATGGACTAGCTGGATTTCCTTGCAATCCAAGGGACTCTCAAGAGTCTTTTCCAACATTTCAGTTCAAAAGCATCAGTTCTTCGATGCTCAGCTTTCTTTGCAGTCCAAGTCTCAGATCCATACATGACTACTGCAAAAACCATAGCTTTGACTACATGGACCTGTCTTGGCAAAGTAATGTCTCTGCTTTTCAATATGCTGTCTAGGTTGGTCATAGCTTTTCCTCCAAGGAGCAAGTGTCTTTTAATTTCATGGCTGCAGTCACCATCTGCAGTGGTTTTGGAGCCCAAAATAATAAAGTCGGTCACTGTTTCCATTGTTTCCCCATCTATTTGCCATGAAGTGATGGAACCAGATGCTATAATCTTAGTTTTCAAATGCCGAGTTTTAAGCCAACTTTTTCACTCTTCTCTTTCACTTTCATCAAGAAGCTCTTTAGTTCTTCTTCATGTTCTGCCATTAGGGTGGTGTCATCTGCATATCTGAAGTTATTGATATTTCCCCCAGCAATCTTGTTTCCGGCCTGTGCTTCATGTAGCCTGGCATTTCACATGATAAACTCTGCATACAGGTTAAATAAGAAGGGTGACAATATACAAGCTTGACATATTCCTTTCCCAATTTGCAGAGTTCTTTACCACTGGTGCCACCTTGGATGCCCTATAAAGGAGCACTTTAACCCAACTGTCATAAGGAAACTAAATTATTGGGTTAATTATTTTTCTCAAGGTTAAACCTTTCTTTCACAAGTATTTAACTTAATCCTTAACTCTTGATTGAATTTGCTAAATTTGGATCCAATATAAGATGATATCTGATGTAGCCTGAAATGTTTTATACTTGTAGCAATATTCCATTACATTCTGTAGAGGCTTCTGTAACCTCCAGGAACTCTACCTCAGCTTGGTGACGATATCTGAACATCACCCATGTCACTCATGCTACCTCAAATTTTCAACAACTCCCAAATCTCAAGTGGCAGGACTAAAGACAGTAGAAACAGACAGGCGTTTTCATGAGCTCTCCACAACCACTCACCAAATCACTGAATGATTGTATACACTGTGCAAGCTGTGCACTGCAGAACATTAGCAATCTAAATGGTACCAGCATGTCACCAACACCAGGTATTTGTATATTTAGGAAGAATCACTCACACAGCCCACAGCATAATGTCTATTTTTCTTTAACAAATCAGTTTATTCTGCCAAAGAAAAGTAAACTGTCTTGTCTTGAGAAAAACAGATGACTTTTTTTTTTTTAATAACACCAAGGCAGCTTAAGGCTTAGAGATGATCTATGTACTATTTCAACAAAGTTTTCTGCCTGATGCATTGTAATGTGCCTAACGCGTTTCACAATCTAGCTATATTCTTAAGAAAGCTACTTATAGAAATTGAGCTTTAGCAAATAGAAATTCTCTTACAAAGGGAGGCTAACAATATACAGTGTGATTATAATGATTTAAAGTTGAGTCTTCTAGAAGCAGTAACAATTCCCACACTGACATATACTTGATAGATCTTCTCAAATAAACCTATTTGGATACACACACAAAAACAAACACACTCATACACATACACACACACACAAATGTATGTATAGTAAGTGAGGGTATTCTGTTTCAGCTCATTTAGGTCTATAGCAAATTTTGCAAGATAATAGAGAATAATATAATTACCAATAATTATTTAGAGAGAAGTCCCTAAATGAGAGGTTTCACATCAGTGAAAGTTCTGGGAAACAAATTTTTTTTTTTTTAATTTTGTAAACACCCTTTCCGATTCCTGACTGTTATATCTGGCTCTACACTACATTGTGATCACATTTAGGTAAATGGATCCTGCTTAGCAGTCAACATGTGAATTCTTAAGCCAACCACATTCTTAAAAGCACATATGGGTGGGAAATTCATGATGAGAATAACATTCAGTCTGGTATGAAAACTACACATGTGTGTTGATGTAAATTAATAGAAGTGATGTGTTAGAAAGCAGCACTTTCTGTTCTCAGTCAATATTGGTGAAGTGCACTGCCTGCCTCCTTCCTGGGCCACAACCACTTCTGCTGAACTCTTCCACAACCACTTAGAGCTTAGTCAAAAACAAAAGCTTGAATGTCAAATAATCTGCAGATATACTGAATACTTCTTGAGTAAGTCCTGGTGCTTGTGAATGAGCCTATCTGAGAGTAAATCAGACAAGATATTTGAGGAAATAATCTGCTTTGAGCCCCCTTAGAGAGAGAGAAAATTGAAAGGATGAAAGAAGACATTAATTTGGGAACTTAATTGCAGAAAACACAATCATAACTTTGAAAACTGAAGCCAGTTCTTCAAAATTGTTAGTCCCTCTTTACATTTATTTAATTTACCAAATTTTACTTTTAGTATATTCAGGACTTCTCTGTTGCACCAAGCAAGCATTTAAATCAACCTTTCCTACTGCCAGCGAAAGTAAGCAGAGAAAGAAAGAATGCAGAGGAAAAACGTAGCTTACCTCTTACTACAGACTGGATATTGCTTGCAAAAGTTGTGACACACATGGTTCAGGACTGGAACACTTTAATGCAACCTTTAACTAAAGATGCATACTCCAGACATATAAAAGTAATTACAAAATGATTTAGATCTCTTCATGTACTTTTCTTTCTTTTCATTCTTTTTTTTTTTACTGTGTTGAGAACATTTATCATGAGATCAACCTTCTTAATCAATTTTCATCTGTACCATATAATACTGTTAGCTGTAGGTACAGTGTTATACAGCAGTTGTCTAGAACTTAGTAATCATACATAAGGGAAACTTTATACCTATAGGTTAATAACTCATTTTCAGAAAATGTAAATCAAAACTATAATGAGATTTCATGTTACACCTGTCAGAATGTTTATCATCAAAAACAAACAAAAGATAGGAAGTGCTGGTGAAGATGTGGAGAAATTGGAACCCTTATACACAGTTGGTGAAAATACAAATTGGTATAGCCACTATGGGAAACAATATGGAGGTTTTTAAAAATTAGAATTACCGCTAAGATGGCGGAACAATAGGACGGGAAGACCACTTTCTCCCTCACAAATTCCTCAAAAGAACATTTCAACGCTGAGTAAACTCCACAAAACAACTTCTGTAGGCTGGCAGAGGACATCAAGCAACCAGAAAAGCAGACCATTGTCTTCAAAAACAGTGAACCTCTCTGGGTGTCCCTCAATGTGGAGAAACTTTTCATCTTTAACCTAGATGTATTATCATCGGTGCTGTATAGATGGAGAAGTCTAGAGGCTACTGTAAAAATAAAACTGAAAACCAGAAGCAGGAGGCTTAAGTCCAAAGCCTGAAAACATCAGAGAACTCCTGAATTCAGGCAACATTAAACAATAGGAGCTCATCAAATGCCTCCATACCTACACTGAAACCAAGCTCCACCCAAAGGGCCAACAAGTTCCAGAACAAGACATACCATGCAAATTCTCCAGCAACACAGGAACACACACCTGAGCTTCAATATACAGGCAGCTCAAAGTTACTCCAAAACCTTTGACGTCTCATAACCCATTACTGGTCACTCCACTGCACTCCAGAGAGAAGAAACCCAGCTCCACCCACCAGAACTACAACACAAGCCTTCCTAACCAGGAAACCTTGACAAGCCACTGATACAACCCCACCCACAGTGAGGAAGCTCCATAATAAAGAGAACTCCACAAATTACCAGAATATAAAAAGGCCACCCCAAACGCAGCAATATAACCAAGATGAAGAGACAGAGGACTACTCAGTGGGTAAAGGAACAGGAGAGTTGCGCACCAAACCAAACAAAAGAGGAAGAGGTAGGGAATCTACCTGAGAAAGAATTCCGAATATTGATAGTGAAAATGATCCAAAATCTTGAAATCAAAATGGAATCACAGATAAATAGCCTAGAGACAAGGATTGAGAAGATGCAAGAAAGGTTTAACAAGGACCTAGAAGAAATAAAAAAGAGTCAACATATAATGAATAACGCAATAAATGAGATCAGAAACACTCTGGAGGCAACAAATAGTAGAATAACAGAGGCAGAAGACAGGATTAGTGAAATAGAAGATAGAATGGTAGAAATAAACGAATCAGAGAGGAAAAAAGAAAAACGAATTAAAAGAAATGAGGACAATCTCAGAGACCTCCAGGACAATATGAAACGCTCCAACATTCAAATTATAGGAATCCCAGAAGAAGAAGACAAAAAGAAAGACCATGAGAAAATCCTTGAAGAGATAATAGTTGAAAACTTCCCTAAAATGGGGAAGGAAATAATCACCCAAGTCCAAGAAACACAGAGAGTTCCAAATAGGATAAACCCAAGGTGAAACACCCCAAGACACATATTAATCAAATTAACAAAGATCAAACACAAAGAACAAATATTAAAAGCAGCAAGGGAAAAACAACAAATAACACACAAGGGGATTCCCATAAGGATAACAGCTGATCTTTCAATAGAAACTCTTCAGGCCACGAGGGAATGGCAAGACATACTTAAAGTGATGAAAGACAATAACCTACATCCCAGATTACTGTACCCAGCAAGGATCTCATTCAAATACGAAGGAGAAATCAAAAGCTTTACAGACAAGCAAAAGCTGAGAGAATTCAGCACCACCAAACCAGCTCTCCAACAAATTCTAAAGGATATTCTCTAGACAGGAAACACAGAAAGGGTGTATAAACCCGAACCCAAAACAATAAAGTAAATGGTAACGGGATCATACTTATCAATAATTACCTTAAATGTAAATGGGTTGAATGCCCCAACCAAAAGGCAAAGACTGGCTGAATGGATACAAAAACAAGACCCCTCTATATGTTGCTTACAAGAGACCCACCTCAAAACAAGGGACACATACAGACTGAAAGTGAAGGGCTGGAAAAAGATGTTCCACACAAATAGAGACCAAAAGAAAGCAGGAGTGGCAATACTCATATCCGATAAAATAGACTTTAAAACAAAGGCTGTGAAAAGAGACAAAGAAGGCCACTACATAAGGATCAAAGGATCAATCCAAGAAGAAGATATAACAATTATAAATATCTATGCACCCAATATAGGAGCACCGCAATATGTAAGACAAATGCTAACAAAGTATGAAAGGGGAAATCAACAATAACACAATAATAGTGGGAGACTTTAATACCCCACTCACACCTATGGACAGATCAACTAAACAGAAAATTAACAAAGAAACGCAAACTTTAAATGATACATCAGACCAGTTAGACCTAATTGATATCTATAGGACATTTCACCCCAAAACAATGAATTTCACCTTTTTCTCAAGTGCTCACGGAATGTTCTCCAGGATAGATCACATCCTGGGCCATAAATCTAAACTTGATAAATTCAAAAAAATCGAAATCATTCCAAGCATCTTTTCTGACCATAATGCATTAAGATTAGATCTCAATTACAGGAGAAAAACTATTAAAAATTCCAACATATGGAGGTTGAACAACACACTTCTGAATAACCAACAAATCACAGAAGAAATCAAAAAAAGAAATCAAAATATGCATAGAAACTAATAAAAATGAAAACACAACAACCCAAAACTTGTGGGACACTATAAAAGCAGTGCCAAGAGGAAAGTTCATAGCAATACAGGCATACCGCAAGAAACAAGATAAAAGTCAAATAAATAACCTAACTCTACACCTAAAGCAACTAGAAAAGGAAGAACTGGAGAACCCCAGAGTTAGTAGAAGGAAAGAAATCTTAAAAATTAAGGCAGAAATAAATGCAAAAGAAACAAAAGAGACCATAGCAAAAATCAACAAAGCCAAAAGCTGGTTCTTTGAAAGGATAAATAAAATTGACAAACCATTAGCCAGACTCATCAAGAAGCAAAGAGAGAAAAATCAAATCAATAAAATTAGAAATGAAAATGGAGAGATCACAACAGACAACACAGAAATACAAAGGATCATAAGAGACTACTATCAGCAATTATATGCCAATAAAATGGACAACGTGGAAGAAATGGACACATTCTTAGAAAAGTACAAGTTTCCAAAACTGAACCAGGAAGAAATAGAAAATCTTAACAGACCCATCACAAGCATGGAAATTGAAACTGTAATCAGAAATCTTCCAGCAAACAAAAGCCCAGGTCCAGATGGCTTCACAGCTGAATTCTACGAAAAATTTCGAGAAGAGCTAACACCTATCCTACTCAAACTCTTCCAGAAAATTGCAGAGGAAGGTAAACTTCCAAACTCATTCTATGAGGCCACCATCACCCCAATATCAAAACCTGACAAAGATACTACAAAAAAAGAAAACTACAGGCCAATATCACTGATGAACATAGATGCAAAAATCCTCAACAAAATTCTAGCAATCAGAATCCAACAACACATTAAAAAGATCATACACCATGACCAAGTGGGCTTTACCCCAGGGATGCAACGATTCTTCAATATCCGCAAATCAATCAATGTAATTCACCACATTAAGAAATTGAAAAATAAAAGCCATATGATTATCTCAATAGATGCAGATAAGGCCTAAGACAAAATTCAACAGCCATTTATGATAAAAACTCTCCAGAAAGCAGGAATAGAAGGATCATACCTCAACATAATAAAAGCTATATATGACAAACCCACAGCAAACATTATCCTCAATGGTGAAAAATGGAAAGCATTTCCCCTAAAGTCAGGAACAAGACAAGGGTGCCCACTTTCACCGCTACTATTCAACATAGTTCTGGAAGTTTTGGCCACAGCAATCAGAGAAGAAAAAGAAATAAAAGGAATCCAAATTAGAAAAGAAGAAGTAAAACTCTCACTGTTTGCAGATGACATGATCCTAGAAAACCCTAAAGACTCCATCAGAAAATTACTAGAGCTAATCAATGAATATAGTAAAGTTGCAGGATATAAAATCAACACAAAGAAATCCCTTGCATTCCTATACACTAATAATGAGAAAGTAGCAAAAGAAATTAAGGAAACAATTCCATTCACCATTGCAACGAAAAGAATAAAATACTTAGGAATATATCTACCTAAAGAAACTAAAGACCTATATATAGAAAACTATAAAACACTGATGAAAGAAATCAAAGAGGACACTAATAGATGGAGAAATATACCATGTTCATGGATTGGAAGAATCAATATAGTGAAAATGAGTATACTACCCAAATTACAAATTACCCAATTTACAAATTCAATGCAATCCCTATCAAGCTACCAGCCATATTTTTCACAGAACTAGAACAAATAATTTCATGATTTGCATGGAAATACAAAAAACCTCGAAGAGCCAAAGCAATCTTGAGAAAGAAGAATGGAACTGCAGGAATCAACTTGCCTGACTTCAGGCTCTACTATAAAGCCACAGTCATCAAGACAGTATGGTACTGGCACAAAGACAGACATATAGATCAATGGAACAAAATAGAAAGCCTAGAGATAAATCCACACACATATGGACACCTTATCTTTGACAAAGGAGGCAAGAATATACAATGGAGTAAAGACAATCTCTTTAACAAGTGGTGCTGGGAAAACTGGTCAACCACTTGTAAAAGAATGAAACTAGATCACTTTCTAATACCACACACAAAAATAAACTCAAAATGGATTAAAGATCTAAATGTAAGACCAGAAACTATAAAACGCCTAGAGGAGAACATAGGCAAAACACTCTCCGACATAAATCACAGCAGGATCCTCTATGATCCACCTCCCAGAATTCTGGAAATAAAAGCAAAAATAAACAAATGGGATCTAATTAAAATTAAAAGCTTCTGCACAACAAAGGAAAATATAAGCAAGGTGAAAAGACAGCCTTCTGAGTGGGAGAAAATAATAGCAAATGAAGCAACTGACAAACAACTAATGTCAAAAATAAGCAAGCAACTTATGCAGCTCAATTCCAGAAAAATAAATGACCCAATCAAAAAATGGGCCAAAGAACTAAATAGACATTTCTCCAAAGAAGACATATGGATGGCTAACAAACACATGAAAAGATGCTCAACATCACTCATTATTAGAGAAATGCAAATCAAAACCACAATGAGGTACCACTTCACACCAGTCAGAATGTCTGTGATCCAAAAATCTGCAAGCAATAAATGCTGGAGAGGGTGTGGAGAAAAGGGAACCCTCCTACACTGTTGGTGGGAATATAAACTAGTACAGCCACTATGGAGAACATTGTGGAGATTCCATAAAAAATTGCAAATAGAACTGCCTTATGACCCAGCAATCCCAGTGCTGGGCATACACACTGAGGAAACCAGAATAGAAAGAGACACATGTACCCCAATGTTCATCGCAGCACTGTTTATAATAGCCAGGACATGGAAGCAACCTAGATGTCCATCAGCAGATGAATGGATAAGAAAGCTGTGGTACATATACACAATGGAGTATTACTCAGCCATTAAAAAGAATACATTTGAATCAGTTCTGTTGAGATGGACGAAACTGGAGCCGATTATACAGAGTGAAGTAAGCCAGAAAGAAAAACACCAATACAGTATACTAACACATATATATATGGAATTTAGAAAGATGGCAATGACGACCCTGTATGCAAGACAACAAAAAAGACACAGATGTGTATAACGGACTTTTGGACTCAGAGGGAGAGGGAGAGGGTGGGATGATTTTGGAGAATGTCATTGAAACATGTATACTATCATGTAAGAATTGAATCGCCAGTCTATGTCCGATGCAGGATACAGCATGCTTGGGGCTGGTGCTCGGTGATGACCCAGAGAGATGTTATGGGGAGGGAGGTGGGAGGGGGGTTCACGTTTGGGAACACGTGTACACCCGTGGTGGATTCAAGTCAATGTATGGCAAAACCAATACAGTATTGTAAAGTAAAATAAAGTAAAAATTAAAATTAAAAAAGAAAAATTAGAACTACCTTATGATCCACCAATCCATTTATGGGTATTTATCCAGAATAATTGAAATCATGGTCATAAAGAGATATTACCAACACAGTATTCACACAGCACTATTCACAAAAGTCAAGACCTGGAAACAACCTAAGCATCCATCCATCGGCAGATAAATAAATAAAACGTGATACAAATGCAAGAGTGTACCCACATACTTTTAAAACACTTACTACAGTAACCTTTGTTTTGTCTTCTTAAAACCCATTTAAAAAGTCCCCAGCCCTATGAAACTTAAATAGAAATTTTAACTCTATGTACCAGTGACAAATAATTTTGGAAAAAGAAAAGACTCCTTTTTTTTTTTTTTTCTACTTTACTATTGTCCTCCTCCCCTTGCCCTTTGTACAGATACTTCCATGAAGCATGAGAAAGAAAAAAAAGCTTGATCAGTGCTATATCTCCTTTAAAGTTCATGGGGAAATGGGAAAGAGGAATTCCAGAAATCTGACTTAATAATTTCTATCCAGCACATATAATTAAAATGTAATATTTGACCCATATTTTTCAAGAGCCACATTTTCAACTGCTTTTAGGTCCAATAGCAGGTTATCTATAAGCTTAAAATACAGTGAAAATTCTTTTTCTTTTTAACTTCTATTCTCTTTTAAGTACTAATGTCTAGGACTTAGCAGGCATTACACAAATTTAGTGCTGACCTATCAAATTAGACACATGAATTTAAACATAGGGAATATAAAAGAAAGGGAGGGTATAAGTTTCCTTTTTGCCAAAGTGCTGATAGTTGTTTAAAGAACACTATTGGATCATTTATTTTAATAGCTTTTCGTTTCCTGTTTTAGTTTGTAATACCTATGGGGTTTAGGAAATAAGTGCTATTCTAGACAAGTTTCTTTTGGTAAACATTGATCCATTTGCTCTTATCCTGACTGGAACTGAAATAAACTGTTTTTCCCTATATTTATTCCCCATCATTTCAGATGGATGTCCTGAATTGATCGCTGTCATGCCCTTGGGCATTTCACTTTCCTATTTCAGAAAGAAGTTAAAAAAGGAGAGCTCACCCTACTTTCTTATGCATGGAAAACAAACAACAAAATTATTTTAGGAAAACTCATCCCTTTTGAGGAAATGGCACAATTATTTGTTAAAGTGTACTCACCACTTTTTTGATAGATCGACTTTTATATCATGGGCAAATGACTTCATTTCACCACACCAGTTCCTACATTTATAAAATGGAGTTAACAATAGTACTGTCTTCAGAGCATTATAGTGAAGTTTCAGTAAGGCAATGCTTAACAAGCAGAAGATCTAGGCAAAGTCATATTAACTCAGTACCTATGGACTCAGCTCAGATCATGCTATTAGAAAAGAAAAGATACCAAAAGAATATACTATGTGTGTGTGTTTACACATACACACATGCGTGCATGCACACGAACACATATGCATACCTGGAAATGGAAAAAAATAATCCACAGTGCACATTCACTGTTGACTCTAACAGGAAGTATTCTCTAAGGGGAAAATATTACCATCAACCATATTCTTAGAACTGCTTTTAAAAATACATATCCAGCAACATGTCCTGGGAGAAATGAAGGCAATGAGGATAGGCTATTTCTACACAAAAGCATATGAAATGTAAGTTGAAAGAAAAAAATCAAGCCTATGCAAATTTCCTGCTTCTCCCACAGTCCATTAAGGCCTACATAACAGCATATTAAAAAGCAGAGACATTGCTTTGCCAACAAAGGTCCGTCTAGTCAAGGCTATGGTTTTTCCAGTGGACATGTATGGATGTGAGAGTTGGACTGTGAAGAAAGCAGAGCACGAAGAATTGGTGCTTTTGAACTGTGGTGTTGGAGAAGACTCTTGAGAGTCCCTTGAACTGCAAGGAGATCCATCCAGTCCATTCAAAAGGAGATCAGCCCTGAGTGTTCTTTGGAAGGAATGATGCTAAAGCTGAAACTCCAGTAATTTGGCCACCTCATGTGAACAGTTGACTCATTGGAAAAGACTCTGATGCTGGGAGGGATTGGGGGCAGGAGGAGAAGGGGAAGACAGAGGATGAGATGGCTGAATGGCATCACCGATTCAATGGACGTGAGTTTGAGTGAACTCCAGGAGTTGGTAATGGACAGGGAAACCTGGCGTGCTGCGATTCACGGGAATGCAGAGTCAGATACGACTGAGTGACTGAACTGAACTGAACAAGAGTTTTGTTTTCTTTGTAATATTTTAATTATGGGATACTTCAAAGTCATTCAGAAGAGAAGAGAGTAATCATGAACTTCTGTGTACCTTCAGTTCAGTTCAGGTCAGTCCAGCCAACAACATCAAAGAGCAATGACCTAGATGTCCATCAGCAGATGAATGGATAAGAAAGCTGTGGTACATATACACAATGGAGTATTACGCAGCCATTAAAAAGAATACACTTGAATCAGTTCTAATGAGGTGGATGAAACTGGAGCCTCTTATACAGAGTGAAGTAAGCCAGAAAGAAAAACACCAATACAGTATACTAACACATATATATGGAATTTAGAAAGATGGTAACAATAACCCTGTATGTGAGACAGCAAAAGAGACACAGATGTATAGAACAATCTTTTGGACTCTGTGGGAGAGGGCGAGGGTAGGATGATTTGGGAGAATGGCATTGAAACCTGTATAATCTCATATATGAAACAAATCGCCAGTCCAGGTTTGATGCATGATACCGGATGCTTGGGGCTGGTGCAGTGGGACGACCCTGAGGAATGGTACGGGGAGGGAACAAGGAGGGGCTTTCAGGATGGGGAACACGTGTATACCTGTGGCAGATTCATGTTGATGTATGGCAAAACCAATACAATATTGTAAAGTAAAAATAATAATTAAAAAAAAAAAGAGCAGTGAGTAATTTTCCCAAAGCTTCTATGGAACAAGAATATGGATGTGGTTTATTGGGGATCCTTTGGTTCAAGACCTTTCCTAGGTCTTCAATCGAGCTTCAGGCTGGGGCTACAGTCACCTCAAGGTTCACTGGGGGTAGGTCCCCTTCCAATCTCACTTGCATGGTCTTTGTGAGCATTGAGTTCCTCCCAGGCTATGGGACTATGGACCTCAGTTTCTCACTAGGGAAGCATTGCAAACAGTTATGAAAAGAACCCTTGTGATTAGTTTTATTAACATTTTTCTTGTTTCGTGTTTGATACAGTGAAACCTATACATTTACTATAAAGTTAAACTTAAAATCTTTCTGTCTGTGGAAGCTGCAAACCCTCAAAGTTTCCCAGTGTTTACTCTGAGATCCATCACCTTGCCAACCCACTACTTACTCGTCTCATCTCAACTGAAATGGTCCTTATTCTGGGAACTTATCTTTGTTGCTCCAGATGAGGTTAGCTGTCTCTGTGATTTGATCTCATGTCACCCTTCATGGGACTGATCCTTCATAATTGATAAGGATTTAATGTCCCTACCTCACCTATGTGACAAGCACTATGTTAAGCAGCACATATATCTAACTTATTCACTTCCCCCAAACTCAGGAGACATGTGTCATGATGCTTATGCCACAAATAGGGGAACTGAGCTCAGAAAGGTTAAGTGACTTAACGTTACTCTAAGTTATTACATGGCAATAACTCTCTGATGCCTTTAAATTCCACGAATAATCTCTCTTTTTTTTGCCTTTATTCATCTCACCTGTAACACATACTGGGTAAGGAAAAACATTTGGAACAAAATCTTAACTTTGCACAAAGTTTTAGCTAATACCCCTTCTAATCATGAAGAGTGAGTCTCAGCCAGCAACACACCCTGCCTGCTCTGCTGAGATGGGAACTCAGAACAAGGACTCATGAAGGGAATAATGTGTTGAGTTAAAAGGTAACATTTTATGTGGTCCCTTCTTGGGTTGTAACTACACTCCCTTTAATGCCCTTTCATTTCTCATTCTCAGAAGTGTAGGGTAAGAAAGAGATTAATTATAGTGAGCCCATGCTGCTGCCCACTGACAGAACGTTTCTCATAAACTGCAGGCTAGGGATAGATGTTCCTATAAAAAATGAAATGAGAGGCCATTCCTCCTTTGGAAAAGACTGAAAATGGGAATTACTCTACTTGCGTTGAGAGGTGCTTAGACTATTTAAAGGCATTTTCTTTTTTATCAGTAGCCACATCCCTTGAAATAACAAGATCACCTTTCCCTCATCCTAACGCTATTTAGGTGTGTGTATGGATGCACACATGAAAGCATCCGAGACATAAACTTTATATACATGTGGACTCAGACACATATTCACACACATATTCAGGCATACATACATGAACACACACACCTACACACACACACACACACACACACACCCCAAACTCCAGAGAGGAAAAATCAAGCTGACTGAGTCTGACAGTTTCTCCTCAGATTTTAGGTCCATCATGCATTATCTATAAAATTTAAATGTTTTTTCCTCTCTGAGATTCAGTTTTCCACATTTATAAAATAGGTATAATACCATCTCTTTAGGGCTTCCCAGGTGGTGCTAGTGGTAAAGAACCCACATGCCAATGCTAGAACATAAGACATGCATGTTCAATTCCTGGGTCAGGAAGAGCCCCTGGAGGAGGGGATGGCAACCCACTCCAGTATTCTTGCCTGAAGAATCGCATGGACAGAGGTGCCTGACAGGCTACAGCCTACAGGGTCACAAAGAGTCAGACATGACTGAAGTGTCTTAGCATACACACATACACCATCTCTTTAATAGGTTCATTATAAAAATTCCATTAAAGGATACAATGCCTGAAGATGTAACTTAGTATAGAGTCTGACATGCAGTGAACACTGAGAAAATGCTTTGGAGAGGATATACATTCTTAGGACACAAATTAGTTCTTCTTGTTTGGGGCTTCCTTGGTAGCTCAGATGATAAAGAATCCACCTGCAACGCAGGCAACCTGGGTTCGATCCCAGTTGGGAAGATCCCCTGGAGAAGGAAATGGCAACTCACTCCAATATTCTTGCCTGGGAAATCCCATGGACAGAGGAACCTGGCAGGGTACACTCTACATAGTTGCAAAGTTGGACAGGACTAAGCATGCACACAAGAGCACAAGGGCTTCTTGGTTATTATACACAGTAGTGTGTGTATAATCCTAAGGGAACAGAATTAAGACAGGTTTTGTTATGGAAGGGTCTGAGGCCTTCTTTGGATCCTTCTAAGTTTTTGCAGTGAAGTAAAGACAAAAGGAGAAATTAAAATAAACAAAGGAAATAGAAAGACTCCTTAGAAGATGAAACAAAAGATTAATAATTTTTTACTTAATCAAGAGTAATTAAGAAAAAAATTAAGGTGGGGGGAAGGAAGGTGGAGAAACAGCAATAAGCTCAGCATCAAAATGACCTGGAATCTGGTCCAGGCTCTACCACTGGCTGACCTGTGACATTACTCAGACTACAGTCCAACCCTGGGCTCCATAGTAAATAAAAACTTGATATTTGATGAGATGCTTTATAACATCTTTCAAGTTGATGGTCTGTGATTTTGGTTCTACTCCTATGAAAGAGTATGGATATCCAATGTTTTATTAAACATGAACCAAAACAAGTAAACAAATACAAGTCAAGAATGCAAATGAATACACACAATTATCAGCTAATTCTAATAATAAAACATGGACTTATTTCACCTAGTACATTTCAAAAGCAGTTCTCAAAATGCCACAGCTAATTATTAAGATGATAGTTTGCAAGTCCCTGGAATGAAGAAAAGGAGGAGAGAAGGATAAGAGGAAAGGAGAAAAGAAAGAGGAAGAAGGGAATGAAGGAAGAAACTAGGGAAGTTCAAGGAGGGAAGGAGAAAAATTAGATATACTCTTTAGGAGTCAGCATGAATTACACAGTTAAAATGAAAAGTTATCCTTCTCTTTCTTTGTCACCCGATATTGTGCAACCACATGATTTTGAAATGCACTCAACAGGGAATGAAGAAGAGTCAAGTAGGGAAATGAACTATGTATTCTTATATTAGCATTTCAAAATATGTTACTGTTGTAATAATTTTAGAACATAGGAAAAAAATCCACTACAGAAATTATTAGTTGTTGAATCTAATAGAAACTCTTCATAAAAAAAATAGTCTCCTTGAAAGTATATAAATAACAGTTAAGGACACTATTTGATATATACACACTTGGTGGATGGTCTCAGTTGTTCAACGGGTCAATCCAGATATTCATATCTAGAATTCTGCCAGATATTTCTACTTGGATCCCTTTAGTTCATTTTTTTTTATAGACTTAGATAACTGCACAAAAGAATCCTTTATCTTATTTAGAGATAATACAAAATGAGGGTAAAGCATCTGCCTGCAATGCAGGAGACCTGGGTTCGATCCCTGAGTCAGGAAGATCTCCTGGAGAAGGAAATGGCAACCCACTCTGGTACTCTTGCCTGGAAAATCCCATGGATGGAGAAGCCTGGTAGGCTATAGTCCATGGGGTTGTAAAGAGCTGGACACAACTGAGCGACTTCACTTTCACTTTAGGTGACATGCCCTAACGACTGAAAAATGATCAAGAAAAAAATTATTTAGATCAGTAATTCCAATTCTAGCATTTTATCCTAAAACAAAAATTAAACAAATATCATTGAAATATAAGATACCCAAAATAGAATAGCATTTCATACAATATTTTTTATTTAATAAGCCTTGTGTGAGTTATTTAAGATAACTATGATACAACCATACAATGAAATATTTGATAATCACATTTAGAAGAAAATGTACTCATACCACAAATCATGATACTGTACTGATGTGTATATGTGGGAGGGGTACCACAGAAGAGTATTATAGTATAATAACATTTTTAAAGGCCAAATTACTTCTTAAACTTGCAAGAACATATACTGAAAAGTTAAAAGTAATTATGTTTGAAGAGTGAAATTATGCCCAATATATTCCACTATATTCCTTTTTTACATTTGTTTATAATGTGTGCTTATAAAGTTTTTAAAGACTTTTAAAAGACGTCTCTTGGTTTGGAAATAAAAGCTTTATCACTGAAGATAAATGATCATATGTGTGGCTGAACTAAGATGAAAGGGCAAAGACATGAGGTAAGCAAATCTTGTCTCAATAAAACAAAGAGTTTTCTAACTATAGGAACATCCAACAAAGGAGTGCAGCACTTTATAAAGTAGGAAGTTTCAAACTGGAGGCTAAATCATCAGAGAATATAGCAGAAGATCCTCCCTCAGGTAAAAGACTGATCCAGGTGGTGCCACATTACAAATAGTTTTCACCAGTAATCATGGAAACTAAGAAAAGGAAACTAAGCATTTCACAGCCGTTGGTTAAGACAACTTAATAGGTATTGGCAGTCTTACACTCATTTAACCTTGACCACTAGAGAATGACTTTTCTTTTTTTTCTTTTTTTTTTTGTTTTGCTAATTCTTTTTTTCTTTTTTTTTTAGATTTTGTTGTTTATTTTTCGTTGAGGTATAGCCTGTGTACACTATTAGATAAGTTTTAGGTGTACAACATAGTGATTCACAATTTTTAAAGGTTACATTCCATTTGTAGTTATTTTCATACATTGGTTATATTCATTGTGTTGTCCATCTGCTTTTATTTTATTTTATTTTTTTTTCATTGAATTTATTTTTTTTATCTTTTTTTATTTTATTTTTTATTTTATTTTTTTTTTAATTTTAAAATCTTTAATTCTTACATGTGTTCCCAAACATGAACCCCTCTCCCACCTCCCTCCCCATAACATCTCTGTGGGTCATCCCCATGCACCAGCCCCAAGCATATGTATCCTGCGTCAGACATAGACTGGCGATTCAATTCTTACATGATAGTATACATGATAGAATGCCATTTTCCCAAATCATCCCACCCTCTCCCTCTCCCTCTGAGTCCAAAAGTCCATTATACACAGCTGTGTCTTTTTTCCTGTCTTGCATACAGGGTCGTCATTGCCATCTTTCTAAATTCCATATATATGTGTTAGTATACTGTATTGGTGTTTTTCTTTCTGGCTTACTTCACTCTGTATAGAGAATGACTTTTAAAGTTTTAGAATATGAAGAATTTAGTCATTTTGCCATGGCACAAATTTGAAATATGCATTTTTATTTTTGGAGTTTTTCTTTTTTTTTTAATTTTACTTTACAATATTGTATCGGTTTTGCCATACATCAACATGAATCTGCCACGGGTATACATGAGTTCCCAATCCTCAACCCCCCTCCCATCTCCCTCCCCATACCATCTCTCTGGGTCATCCCAGTGCACCAGCCCCAAGCCTCCTGTATCTGCATCGAACCTAGACTGGCGATTCATTTCTTACATGATATTATACATGTTTCATTGCCATTCTCCCAAATCATCCCAACCTCTCCCTCTCCCACAGAGTCCAAAAGACTGTTCTATACATCTGTGTCTCTTTTGCTGTCTCACATCCAGAGTTATCGTTACCATTTTTCTAAATTCCATATATATGTGTTAGTATACTGTGTTGGTGTTTTTCTTTCTGGCTTACTTCACTCTGTATAATCGGCTCCAGTTTCATCCACCTCATTAGAATTGATTCAAATGCATTCTTTTTTAATGGCTGCATAATACTCCATTGTGTATATGTACCACAGCTTTCTTATCCATTCGTCTGCTGATGGATATCTAGGTTGCTTCCATGTCCTGGCTATTATAAACAGTGCTGTGATAAACATTGGGGTATACGTGTCTCTTTTAAGAAATTTTTGATGTACTGAACCTTTAAAAAGATAATGGCTAACTCAAAATGGAGTCATTTATGTTTGGTTATGCCACCAAATGGGGGCTTAACATCTCACCTAACTAAAGCTTCACCCTCCCCCAGAAATGTAGCTTTAATCATTAAATCAAGAATTTTCTGCTGAACACCAAAGAGGTAATGTGTCACACAGACCTCTTTTATATCTCATAGATAATTGAAGCCAATATAATTTTTTGGTTGTTTATTACTTTTTTGTCTTGATTTTAAAATCCTTTCCCCTTCTGTAGCCCTTTGGAACTCCTCTCTACTTTCTGGGATGTTGCCTGATTCATAGATAGTTCTATAAAGCTAATAAGATGTTTAAATTTTACATGGTTGAACTTTTGTTTTTAACAATACAAAGCACGTGTTTTTATTTATATTTTCTGATAGTCTCATTTTGTGAGTGTTACAGAAATTAAAAGGGGAAAAATGAAGATGGACTTCATGACCTTTGTTCATGACCATTTTTTCCTCTCTCCTTATCTTGGCAGCATAACTTTCATCAAAATGGAGATCTAGGGCCCAAGTCATCTTCTTTGCTTCCATCCTCTTCATGAATATTTCAGTATTTAGATTCCTGATTAGTGCACTAGGATGGAGAGCACTATACATTGATAGATGGCAACCTAGTATCCTCTGTTGAGCTTTAAGCCAACTTTTTCACTCTCCACTTTCACTTTCATCAAGAGGCTTTTTAGTTCCTCTTCACTTTCTGCCATAAGGGTGATGTCATCTGCATATCTGAGGTTATTGAGATTTCTCCCGGCAATCTTGATTCCAGCTTGTGCTTCCTCCAGCCCAGCGTTTCTCATGATGTACTCTGCATATAAGTTAAATATGCAGAGGAAACCAGAATTGAGAGTCACGTGAAATATGCATTTAAAGTGATTAGTATTAGATATTGAATGGATCTATCAAATTGTCTAAAATTTAGTTTGCTTATCTTCAGTTTATTATGTTTTTGAAGTAAGTGTGCTTTATCTTGGTGGTATTTTTGAACTTTGGGATTCTAAAAATGTTGGCACTAATTCTTCAGAAAAATTAAATCATAATAGCGAATGATAAGATGAACAGTGCTGGACTCTACCAGCACAGTGAGACCCACTGATAAAGAACCTTGGAAGGCTTTCTCTCCTCCTTCTTTCTGCATTTTCTAGAAACAGGTCCCTTCACTGTGTTATGTGTTGTGAAGGATACTATGGAGAAAGAATTACCCTGGTGTTTAAGGAGGCTTTAACATTCTTGGGGGAAAGCACTCCATTTGTTCAAATAAAGCAGGTGCAGAAATGAGAGTTAATGACAATACTTTAGAGTTTCATGACACCTTGACCTGTAGGGGTTAACCTGAAAATGTTCAAGAGAAATTTTGTTTTACAATAATTCTTTGTATTGTGTACAGAAAAGCTTTGTATGCCCATTTTGGAGATGAAATATTTCACTTTATACTGCTATTGGCTGAAGTATATCTCCCCAAAATTCATATGTTGAAGCCCCAACTTCCAATGTGATCATATTTGATATGAGGCATTGGAGAAAAAACAAGGCTTAGATGAGATTATGAGAGTGAAAAGTTCTTGAAAGAATTAATTCCTTATAGGAAGATAAACCACAGAGCTGCTCTCTCTCTTTCCCCTCACCTCTTTCTCTTTCTCTGCTCTCTGAGCACAAAGTGAGAAGACAACTGTCTGTAAGCCAGAAAGAGCCCTCACCAGAACTAACCATGATGACATATCGATCTTGAATTCCTCACGTTCTAGAACTGTGAGAAATAAATTTATTCTATTTGAGCCACTCAGGATATGGTATTTGTCATGGCAATCTGCATATAAGTTAAATAAGCAGGTGACAATATACAGCCTTGATGTACTCCTTTCCCTATTTGGACCCAGTCTGTTGTTTCATGTCCAGTTCTAACTGTTGCTTCCTGACCTGCATACAGGTTTCTCAAGAGGCAGGTCAGGTGGTCTGGTATTCCCATCTCTTTCAGAATTTTCCACAGTTTATTGTGATCCACACAGTCAAAGGCTTTGGCATAGTCAAGAAAGCAGAAATAGATGTTTTTCTGCAACTCTCTTGCTTTTTCGATGATCCAGCAGATGCTGGAAATTTGATCTCTGATTCCTCTACCTTTTCTAAAACCAGCTTGAACATCTGAAAGTTCATGGTTCATTTATTGCTAAAGCCTGCCTTGGGAGAATTTTGAGCATTACTTTACGAGAGTGTGAGATGAGTGTAATTGTGTGGTTGTTTGAGTATTCTTTGGCATTGCTTTTCTTTGGGATGGAATGAAAACTAACCTCTTCCAGTCCTGTGGCGACTGCTGAGTTTTCCAAATTCGCTGAATATTGAGTGCAGCACTTTCACAGCATCATCTTTTAGGATTTGAAATAGCTCACCTGGAATTCCATCACCTCCACTAGTTTTATGTTCATTGGAAAGACTGATATTGAAGCTGAAACTCCAATACTTTGGCCACCTGATGCGAAGAGCTGACTCATTGGAAAAGACCCTGATGCTGAGAAAGATTGAGGAGAAGGGGACGACAGAGGATGACATGGTTGGATGGCATCACCGACTCAGTGGACATGGGTGTCGGTGGACTCTGAGAGTTGTTGACGGACAGGGAGGCCTGGCGTGCTGTGGTTCATGGGGTCGAAAAGAGTCAGACACGACTGAGTGACTGAACTGAACTGAACTGAACTCAACATGGCAGTCTGAGCAGACTCAGTGTAAGTAATATGGTAAAGACAAAGGGCACGTAAATAGTTCCGAGAGGAATACTTTCTCATGAATTTGTCTGGAGAGTTTTAAGGAAACTTTACATGAGTTTTACATGATTTGAGGAATCCAGATAGGGTAAGCCATACAGATAATAAATTACATGAAAACAAGGACTGTAATTGTCTTGTATACTATTATATCCTCATCAAAAAAAAAAAAAAGTCTGGCAATTGGAGGTACATTAACTTGCTCCGTAAATGCTGAATGAAAGAAAGAAAACATGGATGAAATAATGTAGACTGACAGCATGTGGTCCTACAGTCCAAGGCCCATACAACACTCTCTAGTCCTAAATATCAACAAGCAGCTGGATCCTTGGATGAAAAGCTGTGAGAAACCAAGACAGTATATTAAAGGCAGAGACATCACTTTGCTGACAAAGATCCATATAGTCAAAGCTATGGTTTTTCCACTGAAGAATTCATGCTTTTGAACTGTGGTATTGGAGAAAACTTGTGAGAGTCCCTTGGATTGCAAGGAGATCCAACCAGTACTCCTAAAGGAAATCAGTCCTGGAAATTCATTGGAAGGACTGATGCTGAAGCTGAAACTTCAATACTTTGGCCACCTAATGCAAAGAACTGACTCAATGGAAAAAACCCTGATGCTGGGAAAGATGAAAGGTGGGAGGAGAAGGGGATGACAGAGGATGAGATGATTGGACAGCATCACGGACTCGATGGACATGAGTTTGAGTAAGCTCTGGGAGTTGGTGATGGACAGGGAAGCCTGGTGTGCTGCAGCCCATGCGGGTCGCAAAGAGCCCACTGAACGGAAATGAATGTACAGATGTGAAGGGTGGACCAGAAAAAATCGTGAGGTCTGAAAAATTAATGCTTTTGAACTGTGGAGCTGGAGAAGACTCTTGAGAGTTCCTTGAACAGCAAGGAGATGAAACCCATCAATTCTGAAGGAAATCAATCCTGAATATTCATTGGGGGACTGATTCTGAAGCTGAAGCTCCAATACTTTGGCCACCTGATGTGAAGAGCTGGCTTATTGGAAAAGAACCTGATGTTGGGAGAGACAGAGGGCAGGAGGAGAAGGGAAAACAGAGGATGAGATGGCTGGATGTGTGGCATTCATTGACTCAATGGACATGAATTTGAGCAAACTCTGGGACATGGTGAAGACAGGGAAGCCTGGCCTGTTGCAGTCCATAGGGTTGCAAGCTCAGTTCAGTCGCTCAGTCATGTCCGACTCTTTGTGACCCCAGCATCAGGGTCATTTCAAATAAGTTGGTTCTTCACATCAGGTGGCCAAAGTATTGGAGTATCAGCTTCAACATCAGTCCTTCCAGTGAACACTCAGGACTGATTTTCTTTAGGATGGACTGGTTGGATTTCCTTGCTGTCCAATGGACTCTCAAGAGTCTTCTCCAACACTACAGTTCAAAAGCATGAATTCTCCAGCACTCAGCTTTCTTTATAGTCCAACTCTCACATCCATACATGACTAATGGAAAAACCATAGCTTGACTAGACGGACCTTTGTTGGCAAAGTAATGTCTCTGATTTTCAATATATTGTCTAAGTTGCAAGTGTCTTTTAATTTCATGGCTGCAGTCACCATCTGCAGTGATTTTCCACTGTTTCCCCATCTATTTGGCATGAAGTGATGGGACCAGATGCCATGATCTTAGTTTTCTGAATGTTGAGTTTTAAGCCAAATTTTCCACTCTCCTCTTTCACTTTCATCAAGAGGTTCTTTAGTTCTCCTGGCAATCTTGATTCCAGCTTGTGCTTTGTCCAGTCCAGCATTTCTCATGATGTACTCTGCTTATAAGTTAAATAAGCAGGGTGACAATATACAGCCTTGACATACTCCTTTCCTATTTGGAACCAGTCTGTTATTACATGTCCAGTTCTAACTCTTGCTTCCCAACCTGCATACAGATTTCTCAGGAGGCAGGTCAGGTGATCTGGTATTCCCATATCTTGAAGAATTTTCCACAGTTTGTTGTGATTCACATAGTCAAAGGGTTTGGCATAGTCTCTAAAGCAGAAGTAGATGTTTTTCTGGATCTCTCTTGCATTTTTGATGATCCAACAGATGCTAGTAAATTAATATCTGGTTCTTCTGCCTTTTCTAAATACAGCTTGAACATCTGGAAGTTCACTGTTCACAGACTGTTGAAGCCTCACTTGGAGAATTTTGAGCATTATTTTACTAGCATGTGAGATGAGTGCAATTGTGTGGTAGTTTGAGCATCCTTGGCATTGCCTTTCTTTGGGATTAGAATGAAAACTGACCTTTTCCAGTCCTGTGACCACTGCTCAGTTTTCCAGATTTGCTGGCATATTGAGTGTAGAACTTTCACAGCATCATCTTTTACGATTTGAAATAGTTCAATTGGAATTCCATCACTTCCACTAGCTTTGTTTATTGTGATGCTTCCTAAGGCCCACTTGACTTCACAGTCCAGGATATCTGGCTCTAGGTGAGTGATCATACCATCATGATTATCTGGGTCGTGAAGATCTTTTTTTGTACAGTTCTTCTGTGTATTCTTGCCACCTCTTCTTAATATCTTCTGCTTCTGTTAGGTTCATACCATTTCTGTCATTTATCGAGCCCATCTTTACATGAAATGTTCCCTTGGTATCTCTAATTTTCTTGAAGTGCTCTCCAGTCTTTTCCATTCTATTGTTTTCTTCTATTTCTTTTCATTGATGACTGAGGGAGGCTTTCTTATCTCTCCTTGCTATTATTTGGAACTCTACATTCAAAAGGATATATCTTTCCATTTTTCTTTTGCTTTTCATTTCTCTTCTTTTCACAGGTATTTGTAAGACCTCTTCAGACAGACTTTTTGCTTTTTTTGCATTTCCTTTTATTGGGGATGATCTTGATCCCTGTCTCCAGCACAATGTCACAAACCTCTGTCCATAGTTCTTCAGGCACTCTGTCTATCAGGGATCTCAAAGAGTCAGACATAATTCTGCAACTTAACAACAACATAGACCAACTGGAGACCAGTTTCAACCTCACTGAACTAGCTTCAGTTCAGTACACCCTGTATGAGAGCTCTAAATGGGAAGAAAGGTTTGTATTTCTTTCATTTTACTTTTATAAAATGTCCTTCAACAGCTAAGTTTGTCTTAGCTGTCCTCATAATTAGATCCAGTTTATGCCTTTTTTTTTTTTTGTAAGAATGCCAGAAGTGGGGTGTTATTTGCTTTCAGTGCATACTGATAAATTTTTGTCCCAATATTGGTTATGTTAGCTTTGATAACAGGATTAAGGTGGAGTCTAGTTTTCTTCACTATGAATACATTCTTTTCTTCTTTGTTATTACTGAGTAATTTAGAGAACATAATTTGAGACTATGAGATACCCAGCAAGGACATAATAGTCCTAAATGACATTTTCAAACATCTTGACATAAATAATAGAGATAGTCCTTAAAAGTTCTCCATGTGATTATAATATTTTACAAACTACTATCCTATCTGTGTGATGCTGTGGACAGCAGCCCACCAGGCTCCTCTGTCCGTGGGATTCTCTAGGCAAGAATACTGGAGTGGATTGCCATTTCTTTCTCCCAGACCATTATATAATCATAACAAATAAGCACTCTGAAGCCCATGTAGATTCTCAGAGAAGTTGATGTGAAATCATAGCAGAGAGAGTCTTTAGAAACAGCCAGATTAATCATACTCTAAGACACTTTTAGAGCTTGCTAATGCAGATCTGAACATCTGGAATCTCACTTGCTCATTGAGGCCAAGCCAGAGCCCCGGCTTGGCTCTCATGCTTGGCTCTCCCAGACCTGCTCTTTGCCATCTCATTATCAAATTGTGTTTCTGAGGAATCAGCAGATATATTGTTATTGTCCTTCAGAGGTCTAACTAAGGGGGACTCTTACAGTCTCCTAGGGTACTAACCAGGAGGAACGCAGAATAATCCAGAACATGAGTTTACAGCTGGCAGAATCAAGCTCTGGTAAACTCCAGTTTTCCCCTGCCAGCCACCCAGTTTGCCAAAGAGTCTAATAGAAAAAAGGGGGTGTCAAAGAAAAATTGCACTCTACAGAGTTTAACTGGCAACAGAGATTTTATTCAAGATTATTGTAAAAAGAGAGGCAGAATGAGCTCAACTGTGCTAAAATAAAAGGCAAGAGAGTTTTTAAGGACCTGGTGAGCTCCTGGATGGCTTTAGAGAGGAATCTGATCAACGTGATTAGACCAGCTCTGTTTGCTAATTGGTACTCAGCAAAATCAGTCTCCTACTCTGCCACAGAGACTGTGAAATTAGGCTGCTTTCTTGATATTTAAAGGAATAGTTCCTCTGTCTTTAAGAAAGACACTCCTGGGTTATAAAACTGGCAAGGGCTAGGAGAAGATTTATATCTCAATGTGGTAAAAAATATTTGTAATTCCAAGTTTTCTAAAGTATTAATAAATGTCCTAAGAAAAGTGAAGTCAGGGAACTATGGTCAAAAGTAGACTTGTCTCAACATTAGTCAAGCTGAAGGGAATATTAAGGCAATCTAGTCAAGAGAGAACATCCATGAGAAGACAGCTGGTTTGGATCATATTTGTTTAGGAATCATATCTTCTGGGTCTGTCTTGTTTCAATAATGGTACCATGATGCCATCGATTTTATAAGCTTATGCTAATGGCTGGGTAGATGTGATGTATTTTTATATGGTCAAATCCTTATCACGTGATCACATCTCAGGTCACGTGAAAGCTGATTCCCGCAAGCTGACTTCATAACAGAGATTTGTGTGCCAGAAGCTTACTGGCAAGTGTTCTTCTCTGGATCCAACTCTGTGAGGGAGTGAAGAAGGAAGTTTGGGGGAAGGAGAAGTAGAAATGTGTTGCAATTTCAGTGAAAGTCTCAGCCAACGTGTGGGGAATTCTAGAGCTATGAAGGCCATTAAGACTGTCTTTTATTAGGATGAGGTACCCAGGTCTTTGTCTGCTTACTTGATGATTCATGGCATGTAAACTCCCTCAATGGCCCCCTGGAAGGAAACATGGCCTTGGGTGAGGCAGTTTTTTACCTGAAGGCAATCACTAAAGAGGAAACTGAACTGCTAGGTGATTATACAATTTAAAATATCCCATTCAGAAACTGTTGTATGACTCAGGAAATTCAAACAGTTCTCTGTGACAATCTAAAAGGGTGGGATGGGGAGGGTGATGGGAGGGATGTTTGGGAGAGAAGGGACATGGTTGTTACCTATGGCTAATTCTTGTTGATGTGTGACAGAAAACCACAAAATTCTGTGGTTTTAGCAATTATCCTTCCATTAAAAAATAAATTTTAAAAATCCCATTCAGACTCTCCTTATCACCATTATATGTTTTTATGTATATCATTACCTGAAACTGTCCTGTTTAGTTGAGTAATTGCTTGTTGTGCTTCTCCTTCTATCTAGAATATAAACTCCATGAAGACAGAGATCTAGTCCATTTTATTTTACCTTGTGTTTGCCACATGTATGTAGCATGTTTCATAGGTTATAGTAAATAGTAATATTTGTTGAATACATTGGTTAAGTAGATATGTCAATGCTTTCTGTGTATTAACAATTAGAAAGTTCTATGAGAGATTTTTGACCCTGTCTATGAAAGGTTGTTGTTGAATTACGACACCGGGATTCTTGGCCCCCGGAGGAGAAGAATTCAATCTGGGGCCAAAGACAAGGCTTGATCGCTCAGAGCTTTTATTAAAGTATAAAGGAGATAGAGAAAGCTTCTGACATAGGCATCAGAAGGGGGCAGAAAGAGTACCCCCTTGCTAGTGTTAACAATGGAGTTATATACTCTCCAGTAAATCAAAAGAATGTCTGGAGGTTGTAAAGACCTCATCAGACCTACTCCCATAATTTACATTTTAAGATAATGGAATTAGCCAGAAGGTTTAATCCAGAGACTGTCCTCAGGCAGAATACATAATACATTGTTGTTATATAATCCTTGTAAAGAGCAGGTCTACTCCCATAATTTACAGAATTAGCCAGAAGGTTTAATCCAGAGACTGTCCTCAGGCATAATACATTGTTGCTATATAATCCTAAGGAATGTAGAGAAGGAAAAAAGTTTGTCCTTTCTTCCTCCTTGAGAATTCCAGACCCCTCTCTCCTTGGGGACCCCTAGACTTATCAACCTGCCTAGGAAATGACTCTCTCATCTACAGATGATTCATTTTTTAAAAGCTCTGGTCTTGAAGAACTCCATCTCCTGATGCTGGTCTTTTCTGTATCTTACTTTAGGGCATTACTCTCCATTAGGGTGTATATTTTTGTGCATTCTTTTCTCTGTGGCATTTACAAAAATGTCTGGAACTTTATTGGTGTTCTGTATAGGGCTTCCCAGGTGGCACTAGTGGTAAAGAAGCCACCTGCCAATGCAAGAAACATAAGATATATGGGTTTGATCCCTGGGTTGGGAAGATCCCCTGGAGGAGGGCATGATGACCCACTCCAGTATTCTTGCTTGGAGAATGTCATGAACAGAGGAGCCTGACAGGCTACAGTCCATAATGTTGCAAAGAATCAGACACAACTGAAGTGACTTGGCATGCATATTATTTAATAAATAAGTGAATGAATGAAATGATAAATAGATCAATCTTAACACTTGCCCTTGGAGCCACATGAAATTAATCTCACATTCCTCTATGTAACACCATTAGTCATTAAAACTCCTAGTCTGCTTCTATTTAACCTCTCTAAGACAGCATCTCTGAGGTCTTTTCATCATTACTCATATGAGTAGTTTCTAAACTCCTTCAACACACTGGCCTACATCTCTGGACTAAAATCAAGGTGTTCCAGAGACTTACTCAAGTTTTACTGATTTATATTTCTCTCCACAACTAAGATAGAAGAACATGAAAGCAGAGACTGTGCCCTGTTCTTCTCTCTGATCTCCACGCTACCTAATACAACACTTCACAACACTGCATGTTGTAAACACTTAGTAACATAGCAAATGAAGTTATTAGCCACTTTCAAAATTTCAAGTTGAAAAAGTCAAGTCTAACTAAGCTGATTAATGACTAAATATCTTTCCCTTTGCTTTTTTCTTTCTTTCCTTCTTTTTTCCTCCTTCTCTCCTCCCTTCACCCCCCACATTTGTGGAACTTATCCAATCTAATTAAGGTTATTCAATAATTATAATAATTGTCAGAAGACACATCATGACTTAGATTCTAACAGTAAGTACTTTCTTAAAACCAAGATGATTCTTTGCTCATAAATCTTTCAATTTGTATAACAATAAAGTCCATAAGAGAAAATTACAAGCATCAATGGACAAGTTCGAGAATATGGGGGCAAGAACATGAATTTATTGCAAATAAGGCAAAAATAAAACAGAAGAACATACACTGGAGAAAAAAAACTACAGCTTAATTACTAATACTCTGCATATTTAATGCAAATGGCCTCATTCCAACAACTCTGGAAATAATTTGCACAATTCATTAGTCCACAGAAATCTACCATCTACCAGCTGTGCATGTCTCATAATTACCACTAAAACTTTTTCTCCTCAGTCCGTCCTGTTCGTCTGTATATTAGTTCACACTGTGTTAGAAATGGTGTTCAGTACCAGGCATCCAGTGGTTGATAAGACAGACAAAGCTCTGAATTATTTCATTCTAGCGGAAGATAAATGTTAACCACAATATTAAACAACTGATTAAATACAGTGATGCCACATCTATCTGGTTAGTCTTAGGCAGCAAATGATTATTAATTTTCCCATTTTAAGATAAAGATATTGAACCTAAGATTGTAGCAGATAATGCTGATAATATCATCTAAAATGCATTGATCTTTTCTGATATTGCAGACTCTTACGTATACTATTTCAATTACCCTCATGGATATCCCATCAGGCTAAGGAAGCTCAGAGATGTTAAGAGAATTTTCCAAGGTCACACAGGCAGTACTCAAAAGGTAGATTTTAATCTACTGCTAGATCCTGTGTTCTGCACCTCAAGCTGTACTGAAGACTTCTGGGCTTAAACTGCAGCTTAAAGATGGGGATTATTGGGCCCAGAATCATATACTTGATAAGTAAAAGAAGGTTTAACCCATCATACCTGACGCCAAAGTGTATCTTCTTACTACTAAACATGAAGGACTGAATTCACTGTTCTAAGTTGGGGCCTGAGGACATGGGTAATTTGGCCCTAAACTTTTCCAATATAGAACCAGGATTGCTCCTCACACAGTAGAGGAAATAGACATCCTGCACACCAGAATAACTGTCCCTTTCTTTTCGGACAATACTTTTGCCTTTCCTCTTTCTATTCTCTCTATAAAATGCCCCTTCTCTTCACATGCTTCACACATTTTGCTGCAAGGCTGATAAGCAATACCTGCTCTGCTTCCTCTCAGCACTGATCAACTCCATTGGCATTTCATTAATCTGCACCTGTTTATGTTCTGCTTTGAGAATGTTCTTAAGCCATTTTCAAGTGTGTGCACTCTTTCCCCTCCATTCAGTTCTACATTTCTGGAGGGCAGGATTAGAGCTGTTTATGGTTTCTGCAGTGACCTCCACAGAAGTTTCAGTTCCTGCAGAATGGGATTAATTAAATCAAGCCCCCACCACTTCCCTACCTGGCATGCTGATGCAAACTGACGGATGACAGATACTGGATGATGATACTGATGATAAAGGACAAAGAGACAAGAAGACTAAGCATTTGTAAATGCTCATCTTGTGGGGAAAATAACAGTATTCAGACAGAAAGCAAGGTAGAACGTGTTGCTCCTACTGGAAAGAGGAAGACAGTATCTCAGAGGAATACATGGGATGAAGCAAATCCTTCCATTTTAGGGGCAGAGGGCAGTCAAAGTGAAGATGACATCTGAGTTGAACTCCAAAGGAGGGTATTAATTGGACATTTAAAGAGGGGAGAATACTGAGATGGATGGAACAATGAAAACAATGTCTACAATAAGGTAGTTCAGTCAGACATGAGGAGGAGGGAATTAGTCCTTTTAGCTGGGCCACTAGGTGCAGAACTATGTACAAAAGAGAAACAATGTTTGAAAGATAAGAGAGGAAGAACTTGAGTAGCAGGAATTAAGAGTTTGAAATTTAACCAGTAGACAAAGGGGGAATCATCAGAGGATTTCTTACTATCAAAGAATCACATGATCAGAAATGTGATTCAGGAAAATTTGACTCATTTACTAAAGACAGTAGATGGAAGGAGGGCAGGTTGTGGGCAGGAAAACTAATGATGAAGTTATTCTACTAGATAAGAAAGAAGGAATATGTTTTCAGCCTATGGAATGATTTACTTTTGTCTGTCCTGTATAAGTCAGATGGAGCTACTTGACATCTGCAAATTTTCCATGTTAGAGCAGTTACCCAATGAATTTAGTCCTCCTCCATTTCCATGTGTTGGGATGACAAACAAACAGACATCCATAGGCCACTTGTAACCCTGACAGAAAGAGCTGCTGAGCTTGTGGAGCTGCACTTACCTATTTCTCTTTCTTGTTTCTCTGTGTAGACATTGTACCTGGCATAATTTCCATTCTAAGTAAATTAAAACAAGTCTCCTACATAATGTCTATATTTAAAATGACAGAATTGTTACTTCTTTATTTGGAGGGACAAAAAGGAATAAAAGTCTGAACTAGGGTAAGGGTGATGTGAAAGTAAGGTGAGGGTTTGCAATGGTTCCAGAAAGGACAAATGCACAGGACTAAGAATAAATTCTTATATATGTGAAGGATAGAGGGAGGAATGAATGCAAGGTCAAAATATCTAATCTAGTGCCTGAGGATAATAATAGCCGACATTCTATGGTTCCTTGCTCTGTTCCAAATACTATGCTAAGTACTTGGTGTACGCCTAACTCACTGAATCTTTATAATAACTGCTTTGAAGTAGGTCACACCTTTGAAGTTAGTTATAACTATAAACCTCATTTTATAATTATAGTAGTCAAAACAACAATAAGTAAAATGACTTCTCTAAGTAAATCCAGCTATTAGGTGATAGATTATGGATGCATGAGGTCAGGTTGCTCAGCCAACAGCTTAATAATAGGGCACTACTGTAGTGTCAAATACAGAAACCCTAAACATGGCAATCACAGTGAGTATGCTGTCAGTAAACACTGAGAGGACAGATGAATCTCAAAAAACTTTACCCTAGACAAGAAGACACTGTACGGAATTCTGAGTTAGAGTCAACAAGGAAGATACAGTAAGAACTAGTCTGACCTCCTGTTAACTCTGTGCCAAGCCCTGAACAAAATGCTTTCAATAATTTTCTGGTTGATACAATGCATCTCCATTATTACTAGTTTCTTTTTACAGCTGAAAAAACTAAGAATCAGAATGATTAACAAAGTTGCTTAGGGTCAGACATTGCCTACACAAGACAGCTAGGAATTGATTCAGAGCACTATGTCAAAGCCTATGGTCAAAATGGCTATACACACATGCCCAATATGACAAGTATCAGTGAGAACAAGCCTGAGTAATGACCATTTATATTGTGACTAAGAGATAATCTTGATCATGTAATTTAGTCTCCAGTCTGTGCGATTTTTGTAAATTTAAAAACAGGGGTCCACAGATGGCCTCACAGGTGAATTCTACCAAAAATTTAGAGAAGAGCTAACACTTATCCCATTCAAACTCTTCCAGAAAATTGCAGAGGAAGGAAAATTGCCAAAATCATTCTATGAGGCCACCATCACCCAAATACCAAAACCAGACAAAGATGCCACGAAAAAAGAAAGCTACAGGCCAATATCATTGATGAACAGATACAAAAATCCTCAACAAAATTCTAGCAAACAGAATGCAACAACATATTAAAAAGATTATACATCATGACCAAGTGGGCTTTATCCCAGAGATGCAAGGATTCTTCAATTTTTGCAAATTAATCAATGTGATACACCACATTAACAAATTGAAAGATAAAAACCATACAATTATCTCAATAGATGCAGAGAAAGTCTCTGACAAAATCCAACATCCATTTATGATAAAAGCCGTCCAGAAAGCAGATATAGAGGGAACATACTTCAACATAGTAAAAGCCATATATGATAAACCTGCAGCAAATATTATCCTTAGTTCAGTTCAGTTGTTCAGTCGCGTCTGACTCTTTGCGACCCCATGAACCGCCGCACGCCAGGCCTCCCTGTCCATCACCAACTCCCGGAGTCCACCCAAACCCATGTCCATTGAATCAATGATGCCATCCAACCATCTCATCTTCTGTCGTCCCCTGCTCCTCCTGCCCTCAATTTTTCTCAGCATCAGGGTCTTTTCTAATGAGTCAGCTCTTCGCATCAGACAGCCAAAGTATTGGGGTTTCAGATTCAACATCAGTCCTTCCCATGAACACTCAGGACTGATCTCTATTAGGATGGACTGGTTCAATCTCCTTGCAGTCCAACGGACTCTCAAGAGTCTTCTCCAACACCACAGTTCAAAAGCATTAATTCTTCGGCGCTCAGCTTTCTTCACAGTACAACTCTCACATCCATACATGACTACTGGAAAAACCATAGCCTTGACTAGACAGACCTTTGTTGGCAAAGTAATGTCTCTGCTTTTGAATATGCTATCTAGGTTGGTCATAACTTTCCTTCCAAGGAGTAAGCGTCTTTTAATTTCATGGCTGCAGTCACCATCTGCAGTGATTTTGGAGCCCAGAAAAATAAAGTCAGCCATTGTTTCCACTGTTTCCCCATCTATCTGCCATGAAGTGATAGACCGGACGCCATGATCTTAGTTTTCTGAATGCTGAACTTTAAGCCAACTTTTTCACTCTCCTCTTTCACTTACATCAAGATGCTCTTTAGTTCTTCTTCACTTTCTGCCATGAGGGTATCCTCAGTGGTGAAAAATTGAAAGCATTTCCCCTAAAGTCAGGAACAAGACAAGGGTGCCCACTCTCACCACTACTATTTAAAATACTTTTAGAAGTTTTAGCCATAGCAATCAGAGAAGAAAAAGAAATAAAAGGAATCCAGATTGGAAAAGAAGAAGTAAAACTCTCAGTGCTTGCAGATGACATGATTCTCTACATAGAAAACCCTAAAGAAACCACCAGAAAATTACTAGAGCTAATCAACAAATATCAGTCCTGGGTGTTCATTGGAAGGACTGATGTTGAAGCTGAAACTCCAATACTTTGGCCACCTATTGTTAAGAGTTGACTCACTGGAAAATATCCTGATGCTGGGAAAGATTGAGGGCAGGAGGAGCAGGGGATGACAGAGGATGAGATGGTTGGATGGCATCATTGACTCAATGGACATGGGTTTGGGTGGACTCCAGGAGTTAGTGATAGACAAGGAGGCCTGGCGTGCTGAGGTTAATGGAGTTGCAAAGAGTCGGACACGACTGAGTGACTGAACTGAACTGAATCAACAAATATAGCAAAGTTGCAGGATATAAAATTAATACACAGAAATATCTTGCATTTCTATACACTAATGAGAAAATAGAAGCAGAAATTAAGGAAACAATTCCATTCACCATTGCAATGAAAAGAATACAATACTTAGGAATAAGTCTACCTAAAGAAACAAAAGACCTATATATATAAAACTATAAAACACTGATGAAAGTAATCAAAGGTGACACAGATAGATGGAGAAATAAACCATGTTCATGGATTCGAAGAATCAATAGAGTGAAAATGAGTATACTACCCAAAGCAATCTATAGATTCAATGCAATCCCTATCAAGCTGCCAATGGTATTTTTCAGAGAACTAAAACAAATAATTTCACAATTTGTATGGAAATACAAAAAAACCTCGAATAGCCAAAGCAATCTTGAGAAAGAAGATTGGAACTGGAGGTATCAACCTGCCTGACTTCAAGCTCAACTACAACACTAGAGTCATCAAGACAGTATGGTACTGGCACAAAGACAGAAATATAGATCAATGGAACAAAACAGAAAGCCCAGAGATACATCAACACACCTATGGACACCTTATCTGTGACAAGGAGGCAAGAATATACAATGGAGAAAAGACAATCTCTTTAACAAGTGGTGCTGGGAAAACTGAGCAACCATATGTAAAAGAATGAAATTAGAACACTTTCTAATACCATACACAAAAATAAACTCAAAATGGATTAAAGATCTAAATGTAAGACCAGAAACTATAAAAATCCTAGAGGAAAACACAGGCAAAACACTCTCTGACATAAACCACAGCAGGATCCTCTATGACCCACCTCCCTGAGTAATGGAAATAAAAGCAAAAATAAACAAATGGGACCTAATTGAACTTAAAAGCTTTTGTGCAATGAATGAAACTATAAGCAAAGTTAAAAAGCCTTCAAAATGGGAGAAAATAATAGTAAACGAAGCAACTGACAAAGAATTAATCTCAAAAATATACAAGGAGCTAATGCAGCTCAATTCCAGAAAAATAAACAATCCAATCAAAAAATGGACCAAAGAACTAAACAGGCATTTCTCCAAAGACATACAGATGGCTAACAAACACATGAAAAGATGCTCAACATCACTCATTATCAGAGAAATGCAAATCAAAACCACAATGAGTACCATCTCACACAGGTCAGAATGGCTGCTATCAAAAAGTCTATAAACAATAAATGCTAGAGAGGGTACAAAGAAAAGGGAATCCTCTTACACTGTTGGTGGGAATGCAAACCAGTACAGCCACTATGGAGAACAGTGTGGAAATTCCTTAAAAAACTGGAAATAAAACTGCCATATGACCCAGCAATCTCTCTGCTGGGCATACACACCGAGGAAACCAAAATCGAAAGAGACATGTGTACCCCCATGTTCATCACAGCACTGTTTACAATAGCTAGGACATGGAAGCAACCTACATGTCCATCGGTAGACAAATGCATAAGAAAGCTGTGGTATATATACATAATGGAATATTACTCTGCTATTAAAAAGAACAAATTTGAATCAGTTCTAATGAGGTGGATGAAACTGGAGCCTATTATACAGAGTGAAGAAAGTCAGAAAGAAAAACACCAATACAGTATGTTAATGCATATGTATATATGCTAAGTCACTTCAGTAGTGTCCAACTCTGTGCGATCCCATAGACGGCAGCCCACCAGGCTCCCCCGTCCCTGGGATTCTCCAGGCAAGAACACTGGAGTGGGTTGCCATTTCCTTCTCCAATGCACAAAAGCGAAAAGTGAAAGTGAAGTCGCTCAGTCGTGCCCAACCCTCGGCGACCCCATGGATTGCAGCCTTCCAGGCTCCTCCGTCCATGGGATTTTCCAGGCAAGAGAACTGGAGTGGTGTGCCATTGCCTTCTCCGTATATATATGTATATGTATATATATTTGGAATTTAGAAAGATGGTAATGATGACCCTATATGTGAGACAGCAAAAGAGAAACAGATATAAAGAACAGACTTTTGGATTCTGTGGGAGAAGGCGAGGGTGGGATGATTTGAGAGAATAGCACTGAAACATGTATATTACTATATGTGAAACAGATCACCAGTCCAAGTTCAATGTATGAAACAGGGCACTCAAAGCTGGTGCACTGGGACAACGCTGAGAGACGGCATGGGGAAGGAGGTGGGAAGGTGGTTCAGGATGGGGAACACATGTACACCCATGGCTGATACATGTCAATGTATGGAAACAATCACCACAATATTGTAAAGTAATTATCCTTCAATTAAAAAATATAACTAAAAGAAAAATTAAAACAGGGGTCCATTAATATGAGCTTCAGAATAGCAGATACTCTAACTATCCCATGAAAATTAGGATGTAGGGACATCCAACTAAGAAAACTTGGACATCCTTCAATAAAACAGTGTCCACAGACCAGTGCAAATAACCATGGACTACCATGGATTGTGGGGGGAAAACTGGACATGAGTAGAAGAAAGAATGAATGACTACCTGTCTTCCTTAAACAATTTGAAGATGTAAAGAAATAACTCAAAAGGGAATCTGGACTTGCCTGGTTGTGGGCTGGGCTGGCAGGTGCACACATGATGGACACTCAATACATATTACTCACTATTAGGAACAAAGAAAGGGGCTACTTTTGTTTGTTTTGCTTTTTTTTTTAATTGTATTTCCTAAGACAGGGGGATATTGAGCCTATGTGTAAGGAGAAGGGCAGGGGATATACTAGAAAGAAAAAGAATGGCTGGAGAGCTTCGAAAGTTCAAGGAGAGAAGTTTTTCTTGAAAAAGAAGGGAAAATATATTTTCTTAAAGAGATAATAAAATGACCAATCAATTTATAAGTATGACAGAGGTAAGCTAACTATCAAGAGGCATCCAGTTCCCTGGCTGAAGATTGGTAACAACAATACGCATTTGTAATATGCATACTTATTACTCAATAAGTATGGAATGAATGTCTGCCAGGTACAAGCACCTGAACATGCACCTTCCTGGAAATTGGGCCCTGCCTGCTAGAGATGCCTTCAGCACAATGATTACCTCAGGATGAAGGGGACTGCAGCATGGCAAGGATGCTGGACTCAGCTGAGGAAGCCTGGACTCCATGCTCAGGTGAATCACTGATTTGCTTCATGACTTTGAATTAGATAGTTTCCCTCTCAGGTCCTCAGTTTCCTTATTTGTCAAAAGGGTAAACAAACCAAATCAGTGCTTTGCAAATGTCCAGTGGGTCTATACAAGGCTTTAATGTCATAGCCTTTATTTTTTATTTAACTGAAGCAGAATACACCACAAAATACATATAAAATAGTGTAAATCTTGCTGAATTTTTCACAAAGTGAATTGATGCATGTAGCATTTCTTGGATCAGGAAACAAAACATCACTGATATCCTAGAAATGTACCCACCCTCATTACTTTCCAGATAATTCCATCTACCCCTTGATGAAAACCCACTGCCTTAATCCAGAGCAGCAGAGATCAGTTTCTGTTTATATCACTTCTATGAATGGAACTATGCAACATGATCAATTTTGTGTCTAGCTTCTTTTACTCACTGTTAAATTTGGGAGATTTATCTTCATTATAGAGGGTAATGCTGATGGTTTCAATGAGGCATGTTTTAAATATAAGAAAAAATAAGAAAATAAAGTATGTAGTTTTCATAAAACTAAATTTATTCAAAATAAATGATCATCCTTTCATTTGAGATTATGTGCTTTCATTCTTTTGGCAATAAAAACATCTTTTTGAATTCCATTGTTAACTGCTAAAAGTTTGGTTTTAGTGTTTTATTTTTTGTTTTGTTTTCATTTTAATGTACTAACTTGGCAAATTCAGCCTTAATTTTTAACACTCTGTGTTAAATAAAATTTGAATGGGACTTGAAATCCCTAAGTATGCAGGGTCCCTAGGGCTTCTAGCTCTCTTAGTCTCTAGGCTCTGATTACAGACCACTTGGAGGCATGTGGTTTTGGTTATAGCCACATTTAATGGCCAACTCTTAAGCACAGATTCTCAGAGATGGCCACAAAACCCCCAATTATTGATTTTTCTTGAAAGAGATAAAGGAAGGTTTTTTTCCTTGCTTGTAATCTTTGTACAGACAAAACAAATAACAGCATCAATTTTCCTAAGCACCAGGTCAGATTATGTCTTATCAGAAGGCTACTAGAATTGCCTGAAGGAGTGGCTAGCAGGGGGTTCATCAGTAGGAAAGGACAAGAAAACCAAGATATCAAGCATGGGATTTCTGTGTCCCAGTTTTCTGGAAAAGAGAAAATGTGTCCTGGGTTGCTGTCCCTCAAGGAAATCCTTATCACCATAAGTAGACTTTAAAGAAAAATAAAGAGGCTCTTAGCAGGCACTCAACTAACAAACATGATTCCTTGAAAAAGAGGATATCAATCATTTTAGCCAGAGTTGAAATCATATGCATCTTACAAAGAAAAATCGCACACATGCTCACAGACACAAGGAAAAATAAAAAAGAAAGGGATGCCAGAACATTCAGTCCCTAAAGGATAATTGTCTGGTTGAAGTGATGGGATCTATGATGAAATCTTCCCTCAAGGTCTATTCAAGAGAGGAGTTCCCTGCTGGCAGAATTCAGAATCCTCTTCCCCAAGGGATCTCAATTACATGTTCAGCCTCTTTCCCTTGGAGAAAGCCATTACAGAACAATTCAACTTTTAAACAAAATCAATCTGTGACTCTGTTTTTCATTACTAGCTGTGAAGAGATGCAGTGCCCAAATTATTACAAATAAGTGGTTACCCTTTTATAGCTGAAATAAGAAAGATTTCCAGAAATATACTCATTATATAAGGCAAGATACATACATACACATTATATATAGTCCTTATATATATATATATATATTTTTTTTTTTTTCTAGAAAAAAAACTTTTTTTGTTCTTGACTTGTTAACATTCAACCCTTACCTCTGTTTCTATAGCCTGCCCATCTCTTATGTGGGTAATTTTCCAAAGTGTAATTTGGGTAATTTGCCAAAGTTCTTGGCAGAACCTAAGCCCAATCTCCCTCTGCCACCTCTCCCTGATGAGAGTCAAGGAGGACATATTGCCTCTCTTCCATCTCCTGGAAAAGCCAAGATGTGAGTTGGTGTCCCAGTCTTGATCAACTGGATCTTCTTTTTCAGGACTTTGAATCTTGATTAATGACACTTAGAGTAAGGGAATATCTGAAGCTCAGAAGTTCATGAACCAGACTGTTGCTTTGGTAGAAACTCTGCTGAGGTGCCAGCTGCCATCTCCCCAATAACTCTCTCTCTTACATTTTAAGTAGAGTTCATTTCTGTGACTTTCAAACAAGAACAGTTTCTGAAGCAAGAGCTGGTGACCACACACGCATCCTAATAAATTTTAATTTTTAAACAGTAAAAAAAAATTTCTTTATATGTAATAAAGCATGTGTTGGAAAAAATAGTTTTCATATCCTGAAATTGCCAAAAGGCAGGGAAAATTATTAGATGACCTCATATCCCAAGAATTTAAAGCTAAAGACTAAGTTTCCTGAAGAGAGGCAAATAGAAGCATCTTAAAATCTCCTTGAATGTTTATGTTTTTAAATAACAAAGTTTTGATATTGAAGTACAAGCACAGAAATACATACACTATGTTTTGCTTCAAGAAATACTATTCCTGATGTCCTTATTTAATTTACAGTCACTGAAAGGACTTATTTTAAATCAAGCAGCATTGTTTCATATAATTAGGAGGGAAGTTTCTTCTGGTTAGCAATAAATCTGGCTCTCATACAAATATCCTCTAGCTTCATATGCCATAGGGCAGAGGGTAGAGTCCAAGAGAGGGAAGGGCATGTGGCCCTGTCTTTCCCTTTATACCCAGAAGGTGTTTCATTCTTCGGTGCTCATAGACTCGACCATGGGAATCCAGTTTCCTTTGTCATTTGCCACAGTGCACCTAAACTCTACTGATTTTTGACCCCTGAGAAAACCCTAAGAAGGTCCCAAATTTGATCATTTGTGAGCACAAGTGTATTAATAGCTCCTTTCTTAACAGAACCATGGTGACCTTTTCCCCTCAGCTCCCCAGAACTTCTCCAACACATCCAGTTTGCCCAAGAGTCTGTTTGAGTCTGAAAATGACTAATGCCCACCTGAGGATGGCTTCAATTGGAGGGAAACAGAGAACTGTGGTATCTCACTACCTGCGGTTATATACTGACTCTGCCACTTAGTAGCTATAGAATCCATGATTTACTTAGCTTCTTTAAACCTCAATTTACACATATGTAAAATAGTAATGGGCTGCACTGATTCATCCACATTGTCTCTTACCTGGTTGCCACTGATTCCAGTGCCACAAAGGAGAGGCAGTGTGTTTCAGGACTTTCTTGGGAAGGCAAAGAGATCACAGCATGCCCATGGATGGTCAGAAACACATTCAATTAGAGAAACTGTGTCATAGTGTAAGATGAGCAGTGGTAATCTAGGTTGGTGGTCCCTTCAGGGAAATTCATTACAAGGGAGATTGCCCCATCACAAGGTAACACAGACACTTGCCATTGGAGAGGGAGTAAATCTGGACACTATTTAGGCAGATGTTTGGCATTAAGGTGTGGTAGCTATACCCAGGCTCAGAGAAAAACTCAGGATTTAAAAAAAACACCCCCCACTCCAAAGAACAGAAAAGAAAAAAATAAAGATAGACAAATGGGAAGTAACCTCTTTATGTCTTGTCTTTATGGAGAGTTGCTGTTCCTAAGTTTCACCATACATTTTAAGGCAGTATTACTAACCACCACCAACAAATCTTTAACAAAGAAAAGAACTGAATTTCAAAACCAGAAAACTTAGTCAAGGTCACAGGCCTAGTGTACAGTGGAACCAGAATTTGTTCCTCCCGGAAGCCACAAGAGGTATGGGCAGAAAATCAAAGCTTTATTTTAGGTAAGGGGAATAATTCAGTAGGTTAATTCCCAAGGTCAATAATTCAAGGTACCATCTTAGACATGGACGCAAGGGAGGAAGAGGAATCCCTTGGCAGAAAGAGGATCCAGGATAAGCTCGGCACTCAGCTACAGTATCCTAATTTCTCTTGACTGGTAACTCCTTACTTCTGTGATTTTGCTATGAAGGGACATGCAGGACCCCTGTAGTGCCACCATATTTTCAAACAGTTTGGGGAAATGGTTGCAGTAACCATTGGAGTCTAGATGTTTATAGAATTTGGGGTTTTTTTTTTTTTTTTGGAAGGAGTTTATGCTTTATCTTCATCAGGAGAAGATTATTCTGGAATTAAGGGTAGGATTCAACCTAGGGCCTGTTTTGGTCGAAAATAATATAAAATAATAAAATGAAAGTACTGACTTCTTGTGATATTTGCAAATATCCATTACAAATCTGACTGCCCAATATTAACCCTTTTAGCCCAATCTACCAAAGATTATAAAAGATTGAGATAATAGAATAAAATAGTAATTTATCTCTGTGTAATGTACAAACTCTAAGGAAACATAAAAAGCAAAACATAAATGAATGTCTTTAATTGTAACATTTAAACTCTCCCTGTCTGTTCCAACACCATTTATAGGCAGCTTAATTAAACACCATCCTAATTCAGCACAAGAGGACCCAAGGGGACATATTTTATAACCTAAAACTGTAAGTGTGAAAGAAAGCTTTGTTTCTTAAGCCTCTGCCCTCGTACTGTTTAAGCAACTCAGAGAATATTCCCGAGTCACCTATCTGCTCCTCCTTGGTCATCTAGGAGGCCAAACAGGACAGTGTTGACCTGCTTTAACAAAGACTACCTTTTGCCACACATTCTTCAGGTCCTTTTGTTCTTTAGAAACCTAAAATTCTTATTTTATATTGTATCATGCTGAAAACCTCCATTTTTACAATATATTCTGGCTCCAAAGAGTTGGGTTCTAGATACACTCAAAAGCATCTACTATCCTGAGGATTCCTGATAACATTTTCTACAATAAGCATACTTTCTGCATTTTGGCATCTTTAAAATTAAGGATACATCTTAGAATTGATGGATATAATAGTCAATGTCAGTCAGGTGGCAATTATAGTGCTACTGAGTGAAAACCTTCCATAGATGGCTTCTAAAAAATTCAAGAAGGCCCCTCATCTAAGCACCTTAGAATCAATGAAATGTGACTGTCTATAGCTAACAAATACAGACCACTTTCCATGGCAGGTGTACCAGTTATCTGACACCTCATTAATGCTGTCTAACCAACAACCATGAAACCTTAGTGTTAAACACCAATGACATTTATTATTTCTCATGAATTTGTGAGGTTACTGAGCAATTCTGCTGATCTAGGCCAGGCCTAGCTGTATTTACCATGTGTCTGTAGTCAACTTCAGCAGTGTGTTTCTGCTGATCTTGGTTGGGCTCCCTCATGTTTAGAAATCAGCTAGCTCAAGGGTGGTTGTCTAGGATACATTTCCTTCCTCTTGTGGCCTTCCATCCTCAGGCAAGTTGGCCTAAGCTTGTACTTATGTTAGCAGGATTCCGAAAGAGGAGATGAATTCATGCAAGCAGTTTTTTCAAGATTCTGCATGAATGATACACACTTTTTAAACATTCTATTGGCCAAAGCAAGTCATTTGCCTGAGCCCAAAACAAACCTGAAGATGTTCATCTCTTTCTTGCACTCTCTTTGGCATAGCGTTAACATTCAGCTGAAGACAGACATCTGCTGCCCCCTTTAGGTGATCACTTTTCAGTCGACCACCTTCTAACACAGGAGCCATATCTGCTTGACATCTGTGGCCTTACAGATGATGCATATCTACACCTGTAATATCTTAATATCTACACCTGTAACTATCATTGTAATTAAAAACTACAATAGGACTTTGAAAATAGCCACACATATCTCCCTCTCAAACTCATCATCCATCATCCACAAAGTTCAAGATGCTATACCTTTTGCTAAAAAATGTATCAAAACAAAGTGACTCATATAGGATCCTTGTGGAAATTCATTCAGATCCTCCCCACCCCAAGGAGCTAGAAATTCAATTGTTGAACACCAAGGCCAAATCATGTTTAAGACTGGTGATCACTATCTTACTTTCCTTTAAATCAACCTGTCTAAATTCCTCATTATGAATCAATCTGATGAGAATGACTATGCTATCACTTGTTAGTACACTGTACTATCACTGCTAGACTCATATTAATTGCTGGTGTTATAAATAAAACTTTAAGGACAAAGTAGTAAGCCAAACATATAGGGTCTGCTCATCTGGATTTACTGTACAACTGTGGCCTATTAATTGTTTTCTCTAAATATTTTTTTTGAATAATTTATATGAGTAAAGAACATTTCTTTCATGCCACATTTTTATCTCCAAACCATTCTTTTGAGATCTTGTGTATAACAATTTTATTGTGATCTTCAATTTTCATGGAGCTATCTCACCAAGTTTATTTCTCTCTAACTTAAATGCTAGCTGATGTCAAGATCCAAGAAAAAAGCTTCACACAAGTACAGCACCTCGTGTATTTTTACTTTTTGCTTGAACAATTAAATAAAACTTTGTTCTGTGGGCTGCCTTGGGAAATGACAGGCTTAACAGCCTGCTGAACAAACAGTAGAGTTGCCGTCTCACTTGAGTTACAGTCCATTTAAACTGAAAATCAGCTACAACCAGGGCTTACATTTCCTGAGCAGGTGGAATGGAAGAAGCTTCAGGATATCATGGAGACAACTACCTAAATCCTAAATAGGAGGTTTCCAGGCTTTTAAATGATACACCAGACAAACAATAAATTAAAACTCTTCCTAAATGTTCAAGGAAAACCCTCCTTTGAAGTCTAATCTTTCAAAGTACATTAGAGATGTGAGCAAGTATAAATCAAAGGTATCCAGAAATGGTCTGTAATCAATCAAAATTTATACTTCTATTGTGAAACATCATTTTACATTTCCCTGGCTTGGTTACAAATGTAATTGAGAACTAGAAGAAAGTTAAGGTTCCACTATGCTATTTTGAATCAATGGTTCTTAGAAACACACACACACACCTATCTATCTATCGGACTAAGTTCTTTTAGGTATTTATTTTAGAGTAGGCTTATCCAATTCATGCAATCTAGTTTGCTGCTATTTATGCTGGTATATTTGACAACTGTCACCCTGAGTGATATAGATTGTTTTCCTTTATTTTCTGGATCTTCAGCTTGACCAAGTAATATACACCATCTTTGATTTAGTGGTGGGTGGTGAATAAACTGTGTGTGTGTGCACACACACACACTCAATTGTGTCCAACTCTTTGCAGCCCCATGGACTGTAGACCACCAGGCTCCTCTGCCCCTGGAATTTTCCAGGCAAGAATACTGGAGAAGGTCGCCATTTCCTCCTCCAGGGAAATAGTATGTTGAATAGTAGTGGTGAAAGTGGGCAGCCTTGACTTGTTCCTGACTTTAGGGGAAATGCTTTCAATTTTTCACCATTGAGGATAATGTTTGCTGTGGGTTTGTCATATATAGCTTTTATTATGTTGAGGTATGTTCCTTCTATTCCTGCTTTCTGGAGAGTTTTTATCATAAATGGATGTTGAATTTTGTCAAAGGTTTTCTCTGCATCTATTGAGATAATCATATGGCTTTTATTTTTTCAATTTGTTAATGTGATGTATTACATTGATTGATTGCAGATATTGAAGAATCCTTGCATCCCTGGGATAAAGCCCACTTGGTCATGGTGTATGATCTTTTTAATGTGTTGTTGGATTCTGATTGCTAGAATTTTGTTAAGGATTTTTGCATCTATGTTCATCAATGATATTGGCCTGTAGTTTTCTTTTTTTGTAGTATCTTTGTCAGGTTTTGGTATTATGGTGATGCAAATCAAAACCACAATGAGGTACCATTTCACGCCAGTCAGAATGGCTGCGATCCAAAAGTCTACAAGCAATAAATGCTGGGGAGGGTGTGGAGAAAAGGGAACCCTCTTACACTGTTGGTGGGAATGCAAACTAGTACAGCCACTATGGAGAACAGTGTGGAGATTCCTTAAAAAACTGGAAATAGAACTGCCTTATGACCCAGCAATCCCACTGCTGGGCATACACACCAAGGAAACCAGAATTGAAAGAGACACATGTACCCCAATGTTCATCACAGCACTGTTTATAATAGCCAGGACATGGAAGCAACCTAGATGTCCATCAGCAGATGAATGGATAAGAAAGCTGTGGTACATATACACAATGGAGTATTACTCAGCCATTAAAAAGAATATATCTGAATCAGTTCTAATGAGGTGGATGAAACTAGAGCTGATTATACAGAGTGAAGTAAGCCAGAAAGAAAAACACCAATACAGTATACTAACAAATATATATGGAATTTAGAAAGATGGTAACTATAACCCTGTATGCAAGACAGCAAAAGAGACACAGATGTTTAAACAGTCTTTTGGACTCTGTGGGAGAGGGAGAGGGTGGGATGATTTGGGAGAATGGCATTGAAACATGTATAATATCATGTAAGAAACAAATCACCAGTCTAGGTTCAATGCGGGGTGTAGGATGCTTGGGGCTGGTGCACTGGGATGACCCGGAGGGATGGTGTTGGGGGGAAGATGGGAGGGGGGGTTTGGGATTGGGAACATGTGTACACCCGTGGTGGATTCATGTTGATGTGTGGCAACACCAATACAATATTGTAAAGTAAAAAAAAAAAAATAATAATAATAATAATAATAAATAATAATGAAGCGCACACACACACACACAAAAGAATTAATGAGGGTTCTTAATCACATCCATAGAATAGACACTTGCAGCCTTTAAACAGGATAAGTAACATTAGCATTAGCATCCAAAAAAAGAGAGAAAGAAACCTGACAGATAAACCAAACAAAAAATGTTTAAGAGTTATATAAGGAAAATTATAAGACTATGTTGAAAGAACTCAAGCGAAAACTAGAGAGATAATCCATATTCATGAATAGAAGGACTCAACAGTGTTAAGAGGTTGGTTCTTCCTGCTTTAATCTATAGATTCAGTATAATTTCAGTCAAAACCCCAGTAAGTTATTTTGTTTATCAGTGCATTGATCCTAAAGTTTATGTGGGGAGGCAAGAGACCAGAATAACTGACATAATATTGAAGGAAAAGAAAAAAGTTAAGAGGACTGACACTTCTTGACTTTAAGATTACTGCAAAGTTGCTATAATCAAGGCAGTGTGGTATTGGCAAAAGTTTAAACAAACAGATAAATGGGAAAAACCAGAATCCAGAACTAGATGCACATACATAGAGTCAACCAATCTTTGACAAAGGAGCAAAGACAAGTCAGCGGATACAGGAGCCTCCCAACAAGTGAGGCTGGAACAACTAGAAATCCACATGACACAGAACTTACACCTTTCATAAAAATTAACTCAAAATGAATCGCAGAACTAAACGTAAAACACACAGCTATAAAATTCCTACAGGAGAAAATCTAAATGATTGAGTTTGGAAATAACTTTTTAAATACATCACCAAAGAAAGGATTCAAGAAAGGCTAAATTCACTTTGAAGGAAAGTTTGGCATATTTTTCAAAACTATACGTATCCTTATTATGTAGTTAAACTCTCACATTCCTTAGTATTTAACCAACTGAGCTGAAAAATTAGATTCACACAAAAACCTCCACACAAATGTTTAGAGCAGCCTTACCCATGCTTTCCAAAATATGGAAGCAAAGGAGATATCCTTTAGTAGGTGAATGGACATATAAATCGTGATACATCCATACAATGGAATATTACTCGACATAGAAAAATAAATAAACTATAAAGGCACATTAAGGCATGGAGGAGTCATAGATGTATACTGCAAAGTGATACATGCCAACTGGGAAGACCATGTACTGTATGGTTCCAACTATATGACATTATGAAAAGAGTAAAATTATGAAGACAATAAAAAGGTCAGTGGTTGTCAGGAGTTTATGATAGGGGATGAAGAGGTGGAGCACAGAGGATCTTTAGGACACATAAACTATTCTGTATAATAGATTATAATGCTATGATAATGAGAATAATATTAATATTTATATTAATGCTATAATAGTGAGAACATATCATCATACATTTATCAAAACCCACAGAATGCACAACACAAGGAATAATTCCCAATGTAAACTATGGTTGACACTGCTGTGTTAATGTTTGTTCCTGTAACAAATGTACCAATATGTAGTGGGATGATGAACAAGGGGGAGGCTGTGCACATGAGTAGAATGGTTATTCTCTGTTCTGGGTATTCTCTGTTCTTCCTGTCCAATTTTTCTATGACTCTAAACCTGAAACTTAAAATCTATTACTAAAAAAATGATATATATCTGCATGGATTGATAAAGAAAAAATGACTCAAATCTATTGCCAGTGAGAGGCCAATTGTATAATCTCCATTGCATGAACTGAACCCTGTGTGCATGTTTGTGTATTTAAACATTATTTTATAAATGTAAATACATTTATACAGATATACATTCTCTATATCCATGAAAGCATCAAAAAATAACTGAAAAAAATATAAACTAGTTAATGGTGATTATCCACAAATGTCAGCTGAATAATGGATGACAGCCACACTAATTTTTATAGTTTATGTTGCTTAATATTTATTATATTTAGTATGTATTGCCTTTCTAATCAGCAACCATAAAAGGTACTATAAGAAGAGAAAACAAAGTTTATGGTCAGTTTAGCCAGGAAGATTGAGGAAATAATATTGGAGTTCTCTCCAGAACTTACAACAAGCTGGGGAAATGTGTTGTCTGCAAAACTTCTCCAGAAAGACCCCACTGATAGCAAATTCTCCAACATGCACAGTGTGCATAAAGACTAGTTTATCTGACAATGGTGGAGCCAGCACTGTGGCAGAAAGACACCTGAGAGGGAGTACACCTGTTCTATTGTGTTTATTGATTAGATGGTGTCATAAAGTCCAGACCATCAGAGTAGTCATTGTTACATGGGAACACTGACTATTGTACCACTACTGGCCAGAGTTACGTGGCTTCCTAGGGGATGTACACATTGAAATGTTAGCCCTGAGTGAACATTCAGTTGGTGGAGTCATTTTATGCTTGGAACATGCTGAACAATCACAAAAGAAAAATAGGAGCAAAAAGTTTGCAGAAAAATATGAAATAAGTATTTTAGTTGTAATGTGTCATTTTCAGAGTATGAAACTCCCCGAAAGTTCAGGAGTAAGGAAGGTAAGGAAAATAAGAGGATGTCAGGACTCAGACGTTAACTTTTTTCCCCTTTAAGCATGCTTTTGAAAATGTAGAAATATTTCAATGCTCTGTGGAGGTATGTCTGGTCCTTGTTGAGAGCTTCCTGCTGTTGTAGTTCTTCACATTCCTTTATGAGCACTTCTTAGAGCAGCTAGGGGAGAGATCTAGTATCCACTGAGCAGAACTTCTTATGTGTGAGGGACACTGGAACACTGTGGTCACAAACATGAAGAAGAGACTCGAGGGAGACAGCAGTCTTTGCTCTGCCACCATCTGTGGAGCTTCCAGGAGGGGAACCCTAAGCTGTGTTTCCTTAATCCCTCATGGATGCTTTTATTTAATACCACAAATAAGGCCCCAAAGTGCCCTAAACTCCAAACCATACCCCCACTGGATGAAGTAAACAAAAGGTCCTGGGCTGAAACAAGTGGCTACTCAGTTTGAGAGACCTCTTATTCTGGGCTTTACCCTGCTCTTGACCTGTCTTTTTTACATCTGACAGTCATTGGCTTTTTATGAGATTTAGGATTACCTACTTTGCTCTGCCTCTGAAATTTCTGTCCCTCTGACTCATGTCCTCCTGTGTGGGCCCCTTCAGTCTGCCAGCTGGGCCCACATTGCTTGTACCCATGGTTCTGCTCCTACTTAGAACATGTACCTGTTCCCTCAGGCCCTGCTCCAGAGCAATGAGCCTGCAATGTTTTCACCATCTACATACACCCTTTACTTAAAGGGCCTTTGAGACCTATAACCCACTGGGCTTGACTGGCACCCAGCCCAGGGAGAGACCAGCTGCTCTGTAAAGGCTTTCATGGATTCAGCATAGTTAAGAGATAACTCATAGGGGCCATTCTCGCCTCTTTCCTCCTCCACAGGAGAACTCAGCACACACTTGAAAAGCTTCCTCCTCATTTCTTCAATGTTCCAGGAAACATACACAATTGATAAATCGCCTTGAGTTCATCTGCATTTCTGTAGGAGGCAAAAGCTCAATGGAGGGATGCTCCCAGTTTACTGTGGTTTCTGCTCTGCTGGAACCAGATACTGACATCTCCCACCCAAAAAAATCCAACAGCCTCACAATACTTGGGGAACAGGAAGCATGAATGTTCTTTGCAGGTGGCCCAACAAAGAAATGAGAAGCTATTCTTATTTTCAAGCAGCCCAGAACTCTCAGACTCAGGATACTCAACACTTTTTTTAACGTGAAAAGGAGGAGACTAGACGTATCTCTCACCCACCACTGCTTTCTATAAACTCCCTTTCCTGAGTTAGGACCCAAGTTAGAGGTTTCAAGACCTGGTTTCCCTGACTGTTGAAATTATGCCACAGGAAGGGGAAGAACATAGAACTTTCAAAACTGTTCACTGCAGCCCACTACTATGAGGACCTGCCCACTAGATATTAACACCCTTACTACTAGCAACTGGACATCATCTTGGTAGTTTGACTTTTCACCCTTCCTAATAAGCACGTGATACACAACTTGCAGTTTCTCAGTTGTACAAATAGAAACCTGTGACATCATAAAACTCTGAGCAGAATGTTGGAAGCACCCTAGCAACCAGACCCAATAAGGTTAACGCTTCTCTGGGCTGCAGAAATGGCACAGGTGGAGTGAAGCTGTCTCAGATTAGCCTTTTGTAATAAGTTTTGAGAATTCTACCAGGGCTAAATAACCAGAAGTTTCTGTTTGGTTTTATTTTTGTTTCAACAGTCAACCATATACTACTGCATCAAACCAGCCAGTCCCCATAGGTGATAACACATAGTTTCTATCCATTCCACAAGGTGGGGATTGGCCCGAGATGAAGGGATGCGGTTGGTTCTCTATAGTGGCATTGCCTTTGGGGAGATGTGGGCTGCCTCTTTCAAAAATGATGTTTTAATTGGGGGGAAAAAAAAAAAAAACCTTTCATCACCCTCACTACAGGTTTATGAAACTACTACTTCTCAACCATGTGATTTTGATAATCACAGATGAAATCCAAAGTAAAGCTCAATATCTTAGATGTTATGACTTGTTAGAAATACAGGTGTGGAGGCAGGGCAATTCTCTTTCAGGCTAAATTGATGGCCTAGATACCTTTTCTGTGCATGGGTCACAATCCATTTCTTAAATTTACCTGACAAAATTCACTTGGGAAGTTTGTAAACAAGAAGATTCCTGTACCCCTGTCTTGGTGACTAGTTCTGCAAGTCTGCACAGAAGTGATGGTATTGCGCCTTAAACAATGACCCCAGATGACTGATGTGATTATATGAGAGTAGATAGAGCCTTCCTTCTGCCAGAGCTATGCTCTAACAAACAAGAGAGTCCCAAATTATGTTAACAGAAGACAAATCTGTGATACTTTGATTCTAGCTCTGGATTTAAATACATTAAATCCTGACAATGGAGAGTAATTCTCTGATCCTTGGATTTCTTTGATTTCCTTAATCAAGGGAAAATCCTTGATCACAGAAAGAGGCAGTTCAAGCCCTTCTAGGGGCACATTTGTATCAGTAAATGAAACAAAACCAAACATCTTGTTCATCACAGAAATCATCAGTATAACATTTTAAACTTGAATTTGTGAAGTGAGGATACATATTCACTCATGTGCTCAGTTGCTCAGTCATAAATACATATGCACAAATCAACCTGCTTTTTTAGCTTTCCAACTGATCTCCATATCCTGATCTGATCTCTAAGTCCTGATCTGATCTCCATGTCCTGTTAACTCTGCCCACAGGAAAAGAAGAGCAGAGCAATGGGATTACCCCAGCATTTGGAAAATAAAATCCTCCTGTGAGAATCCAGAGGTATTGCCTTCTCCCTTATTCCATTTCTCAAAGAGAATAGCTCTGAAGCTCCTGGAAACTGGCTACAAATTAGGGATTACCATAAAGGGTTCATTAAGTAAATTATAATATATATTCATTCAGTATTATGATGCAACCATTATGATGATACTTATAAATAACTGATAATGACATAGGAAAACACAATGATCAATAAGAGAACAAAATGTATAGGCACATAACCACATTACATAATTTCACTGATTACACATAAATATACAATCATTTCTGTGGAAACATGACTAAGGTGTAATGTATAAAAATATTTTATTTTTTTTAAAGTAAATGGGCTACAAATAAGTTCCATAGTATTCTTTATATTTTTTCTAGGTCTTTTCTATTATTAAATTTAATGCATCTTTATTATTTTTTAGAATAAAGCGTGGTTTCCCTGGTAGCTCAGCAGTAAAGAATCCACATGCAATACAGGGGACCTGGGTTTGATCCCTGGGTAGGGAAGATCCCTGCAGAAGGAAATGGCAGTGCAACAGAGGGGGAAATTACTTCCATGTTAAAAATAATTTAAAGAATATTAAACATGGTTTGCCAATCATGGCTCTGGGATTTGAGCAGACTCACTATGGGTGGGGACAGTTACCATTAGTAATAATCAGACTTGCTTCTAGGGTCATCAGGGAATGTTTTATTACCAATGCTACAAAGACCATTGAGAATGTTCAAGAACACCTGGCACCATGTTCTGTTCCATGCAGTCAATCCAGATCAGAACCCCAAGGGCAGAGCAGGCAAAGAAGCTGAAAAGATGACTTGATATCCACCTTAAAAAATAATGGTACTTTTTACAGTAGTCTTCAGTATACAGAAGACTTTGAGGTTAAATGTCCTGTTATCCAGAGATGACACAGAAACCAGCAGGCAAAAGTTACTGGAGAGTTCAGATTTCAGATCAGCACAAAGAACAACTTACTATCTGAGCTCCTGAGGAGGGCAGCTTCCCAACCCTTCAGAGGTCAGTCTTGACACTAGAGGATCATCTGTCCAGGAGGCTGATGAAGGAATGGTCATCTTCGGCAGCAAAAGCTGTGTTAAGTTTAACATGTAAGCTTCCTACTCAGGTAGGGGACCCTAAGGTATCAGAAATATGAAGCTGAGATTTTACTTGACCAGGCAAGCAGACAGACATGACCATTCCCATCATAAAGATGAGGAAGTTGAGGCTCAGAGAGAACTGAATGCCCAAGTCATACAGCTAGAGAGTAGTAGAACCACTAACTTTAAGCCAATGTTGTGAGCACCAGTATATGTATTCAAATACCAGGGTATATGTATAAAGCTAGGATACCAATAACTCTAAAAAGGATTCAGGAAATATATCTTGGAGTGGTAAACAGGAAGGAGGAATGGCAACTTCTTCCTCAACCTTTGGCTTTCATGAAAGTATTACAGCTTGCACCTTCTTGCTTCATCCAACACAATAGTTTTCTAGGAGAGAGAGTCGTAGCCGAAGTCACAGTCAAATCCAAAGTTCTGTTCTCTGAAAGGCTTTCTGAATTGCCTGAGACGTGATCCACATAGCAACCACACTTTTCATGACTGCGGCTGAGGCTGGGACAGTAGCTGCTGAGGCAGGAAGGGAAAGGCTGTGAACTTCACCAAATAAAGACATGCTTGGCTGCTGAGTGAGAATATGAGTCACAAGGGAGCAGGAGCCTTCTGCCTCTGGTTCCAAGAAAACTGCTGTGCTCTTGGCTACGGGGCTCCTGAAGAAATGCATGCATTCCTGTCAGAGAAAACCCAGCAGCACAGAAGAGGACTGGGCAGGAGGGGTGGTCTTTCTCATCCATGGTTTCTGGCCTTTGGCCCGATTGTAGTTGCTGGTGTTGCTGCTCTGCCACAAAGAGACATCATCCCAAGGGAAAAAAAGGGGGAGAGGGGGAGAGGGAGAGAGAGAGAGAGAGAGAGAGAGAGAGAGAGAGAGAGAGAGAGAGAGAGAGAGAGAGAGAGAGAGAATGCCAGTAAAATAAAACTGGGAGCATCAGACAGGTTTTTATTTTTTCTTTCCAGAAAATTGTCAAGGCATTAACATGGTACTCAGCATTCCGATTTCTATGACTGGCAATTTTACTCAAGTGAGTTCTAGGAAGGAGGGAAAATCATCCCAATGAGTGTTTACTGAGTACATACCATGAAAAAAGCACTCTGCTAGAACATTTCCATGTGTTGAATAATGTTAGCCTTGTGAAGATCTTCTGAAGCGGCTAGTTTCACTGTGCCTACTTTACAGACATAGAAATATACAGAGAAATGGCACTAACTTGTTCGAGGTATTATTCTTATAGACCAGATGCAGAAACTGAATACTTAAGGAAGGTTATGACACTTGTGCCCAGATTTCACAACAAATGCAGGACAAATCTGAACTAAAACTCCAATCTTCTGGATCAGGTCTGATGATCTTCTTCTAGCCTAAAAAAATATCCTGGACCAGTGCTCACAAAGCAAGACCACGAGTATCTTATGAAACTTCCTGGCTCATAGAAATTTCCTGAATAAATTCTCTTAAATATCAACATGTATAAGTGAACCAAAATTTCCCTGGACATGTACAGTGAGTCAGACCCTCACTCCATCAGATGCTCTCATAGCTGACTTGTGAAATGGTATTTTTATCTCCTTACTAATGAAATGTAAGTGCCATATTTGAGGTCTCAGAGCCAGTTCGTAGCAAAGAAAGAATGTGAAGCAAGTCTTCTGACCCTCAGCCCAGGTCTCTCCACTTTACATCTCAGGTTAACTTCCCAAATGGAAGAGAGTTCTTGAAACAACACAACAGCTAAAACCATTTAAACTTGAATCTCAGCCACTTTGACCTTAATAGCATGCTTTTAAAATTTTCTCTAAATGTCTTAGCCTTTAATAATTAATTAAATTGAGCTCATAAATAGGGTAATCCTGACTTTACTATAATGCAGTGTTTTATTTTCCCTCATATAATTTTACCCGTAACTGTGATCACTTTCAACCAAAGTAATGCCTTTCTCAAGGAAGAGAATTGACATCTCTAAAGTTTGGTCTACATGTCACCTTCTCACAGACAATGAGGAACCCAAAACCCAGAGATCAGGTCAAACAGGTAAAGGCAAATCTTCCCAAAAAGAAAAGACAGATTCATTTTAAATCAAAATTAGTCTTTGCGGACAGAGAAAGAGATATATCTATATCCTTACAGAGAATGAATATGTATCACTAAGCAGCCAATATGATAGGAATGAACTCTGCTGGCCTTTATGAATTAGCAATTTACAGAGATGCTTTCAGTGAAGCTCTGAAGTCAGCAACATGAGGATCTATAACACCAAGAGAGTGTGAAACAGCAGTGTTTTCAGAACTGAACTTGAGCAGGAAGACAAGCACACGTGCTAGAAGTGCAAGGGGTTCACCAGACAAGAGACCCGAGGGATACAGAAGTGCCAACTCTTGAAGCAACCTCATCATACATTCGGAAATGGAAAATACCTTAGATTCTGTTACAACAGATCAGTGAAAGAATGTTCCTGCCATTACATAAACAGCCCTAATACTTTTAGTTGACTATTACAATTAAAAGAAATCCACCAAATTAAATCAAAAGTTGTGTTTTCTACAGAATCAGTTAGGCTAGCTTCTTAATTAGGTTACTCCATTAACCAACTTCATAACTTCTAGAGGGAATGGAGCACTAGAATTTGTTGCTCTGATGCACTGGTCAAATCCTGAACAACCACACATTCTCTAGGCTCTTTATACACCATTGCTTATACAGTCTCAATCTCTCCATCAAGACCCCATTCCAAACTCGGGTTCTCTCCTGACATGCTTAAATGAAGGATAACTTTTGAGGATGAAAGATGTGAGAGAAGAAAATAACAATGAAGCAGCAGGCTTCATTCTTCACTTATTTATCAATTCATTATAAATTTATAAATACACCTATCACTTCATAATATCTCTAGGAAACTTGTTGGTGGAGAGGACTGATTGATAGCTTATCGCAAGGGGGAAAAGGGATTTGAATGGCTCTCCAATTTTATATTTTATATAAAAACCCTCTTTGCACTGGAATTAGCATGTGCATCTTACACCTTTATGAGAACTTAGTCATATTAGGATATTTCAAGAAACAGTGGATAAGCAACAAAAATGATTCCATTAGCAGCAAATAGACTGCTGAGCAATCTGTGCTTAGGTTGCACCAACTCAGTTCTCTTAACTCATTTAAGGTTTGCAGCAGCTTAGATTCATATACTTTCTCTGACTTTCTGAATTAATAATGTACACCTTATTCAGGAGGCTTCCAAGATATGGTCACATGACACAATGATTCAGGAGTGGCATCTCACCTCTCTGCTTACATGAGAAGATGATGAGCTTAGAGTGAACCTCAGTGGGGTCACCAACCTTGGGAACAGCTTTGCTTATGAATGATCCTTAATTTTGTTCATAATGGACTTGTAGGAAGCCATATGTGATTTGTATTTGTAGCCTGGATGGACTTTTTAGGGAAACACATAGTATTTATATTCAGCACACAGGACTCAATTAACCAACAGAAGACTGAAGGCTTAACCAAGCAATAGACATTCCTTCATAGAAGAAGCTTCTGTATGGCCACTATTGATCTAAAATCCTACACTGAGGACAGAGGTTAGAGCAATGTGTAAGCAAGTATAGCCGAGCTGAAGTCCTGTGTGCACCTGTGTGCATGCATACACACACACACACACACACACACACACACACACACACACACACACACACATTTACAATCAGTAGTATCAGGGCTTTATCTGCCTTGCAAAGTAAAAGCTAATGCAAAGTACACCAGAGTAGTGCAGGTGTGTATACACACACACACACACACACACACACTATACACTATATATATAACACTACACACACACATTGTCAATAGCCACCCAACTGCCATAGCTGGAAACATGGCCATTGCCTTCTTTGGCTCTCTCTTCCCGCCAGCCTTCCTAGATCCCCCCCAGTTACTAGTTATATAGCCTAAAATTTGTATCAAATTTTTCTATACACACCCATCTTTACAAGTAATCTGCTAATTCTGATCACTATAGCTTCTTGCCTAGATTGTCCTTCTAACTTTTTTCCTTGCCTCCATTCTAAGAGATTTATATGTCCAGTTTGCTTCACCACACATTTGCTGAATTCTGAGGATGTACAAGAACACAAAGAGTCAACCCTGCCATCTCATGGTGCTTAGAAAACAAAACCCATCTGGAGGAAGGGGAGGCAAGGACCCAGTACAGGGAACTGATTAAAGCCCTACAAAGAAGGGTGAATTGATAAGGAGAATCTAAATCATATTTCACAATGTCCTAATATTGGGCAGAGCTAGAGTCTGAGGACTAGCCTTGATGGTTGGCACAGTTCCTTAGCTAACAGAAAAACTAGCAGTTATTTTTCACATTGTCTGAGTGATGAGGCTGGAAGTTTAGTGGACACCAAACCATCACAATTTTCCACACCCTCCCAAAAGGGGGAGGAGAGTAGTACAAAGCTAAGTTGAACATCCGTGATGAGAAATGAATTTCTAGCTCTTTTCCAAAGCTGAAGACACTAGAAACACCAACACATCAATAGAAAGTTATAGAGAATCACATCATGATAGCAAGTGATAACCAAAAAAGACTGACTTCTGCCAAAGCTGAAATCCAGATAAAACCTAGATCAATCTCTCATAAACCAAGGTGGTCAACACCCAACCCTATGATCCTAAAAGACAAAAAGATAAATTCTCTTTTAGAAAACAGTATTATTTGTATTCTCTGTGATTCTCTTCTATGCTAGCTGGCATACAATGGCATACAACAGAAGACTGATAAACATGTGAAGATGATGAAGCTACATATTAAAATAATATAACATTAATACAAGGAAAACTAACAAATGGATCTAAATAGAGTCCAGAAAGACACCTGACAAATTTACAGTCCACAAATTTGTAACAAAGATCACTATGCAAACCAGCGGAAAAAGAATAATCTTGCTAATGAATAATCCCGTGTCAACTGTATAGCCATTTTGGAAAAAAAAAATTAAAGTCTAATATGAGTTAACTTTATTCTTTGAGAGCAGCTCTGAGAAAGCTATAAAGATGAAAATCATGAGCTATGCATTAAACTAATTTAGGTACCCAATCCCTCACATTTACATGTATATACTAAGTTAACTGTGGATATGGTAATATCATTCCCTCTCTCACATATCACATTACCTAGGGAAACAATATTGCACTAACAGAAAATGACTACTGACTTGTCATAATCACCTCAACAATCACACTGATTCAGGCCACATGCCCAAGAAAATGAAAGCATCACCCATTTCTATTTGGTACAGAAGAAGCAACACAACAAATATGAAGGGGAAACTGTCACAGCTTGCTAGTGGAATTCTACTCTGAAGAGATGAGAGAGCAATGTTTAAGATTTAAGGCAAGTCTTAATCTTTTGGGAGCTCAGATTCTTTGGTTTAGTCATCATGTCTCTGACATGTCTAAGACATGATGCATAAAAGGAAAAAGTAAACCAAACATGATATTTAAAGACTGTTAGTTAGAGTCCCAGATGGCATGAAGATGGAGGAGATTAGAAAGGAAGAATGACATCACATATTGTCACATGAAGGTAGACCTAATTCTCGTTAAGAAAGACAGGAAAATGAGGACAGATTGCCTCTCCTCCTCCCAAACATCCCTGGCTTAGAAAATTCCTAATCCTATATAAATAAAGGCCAGCTCCTCAATTTCTTGTAAAATCACTTCTTTCCTCTGCCAGGAGGATGAGTTGACTCTCCACTCATTCGTATCCTCATAGAACTTTTAAAAATTCTTATTATACTTATTATGTATTTAAAACTCTAAATAGTGATTTTTCTGTTTGTGTAAGTATCTATTCCCACTAGTATGTGCAACCTCAAGGGAAAAGGCTACATCTTAGCATGTAGCACAATCACTTAAGATGTTCTAATAGCTTTACTACAAAAGCAATACTTACACGTGGCAAAAACTCAAAATAGTACAGAAAAAAATAAAAGGAATGGTTAAAAATTTCCTCCCATGATCTAGACCTGTGGGCAGCAAACTTTTCTTGTAAGGGTCCAGACAGAAAATATTTTAGGTGCTGCAGGCATATGGTCTCTGTTATGACTACTTAGCTCTGCTGTTGTATCACAGATCACAAAAACAGATGATATGTAAAAATGAATGAATGAGACTTTGTTCCAATAAAACTTATATGAAAGTATAAGTTTATTATATGAAAGTAAGATTTACTATAAAGCAGTAAGACTCAAGATGATGTGCTGCTCCCTAAGAAAAACAATATAAATCATTTTGAAAATATAGGAAATTCATAAATATACCTACATATATATGGTCAGGGCTTCCCAGACGGTGCGAGTGGTAAGGAACCTGCTTGCCAATGCAGGAGACATTAAAGACTCAGGTTTGATCCCTAGGTCGGGAAGATATGGGGAAGGCAACTCAGTCCAGTATTCTAGCCTGGAGAATCCCCATGAACAGAGGAGCCTGATGGGCTACAGTCTATAAGGTCACAAAGAGTTGGACACGACTGAAGTGACATAGCACACATACATACATGTGTGCTACGAATGCGTGAAGAGTCAACTCATTTACCAAGAATGAGTTGACTTGGTCAACTGTTTACCAAGAATGTTACAAAGACAAATTCAAAGGGTAGAGGATGGTCACTTAAATGCGGGGGCCTGAGGATCATATCTGAAGATAGTTTTTTTTGGTCAGTGAGCAAGCCCATGGCTGTCCAGTTCAAAATCCCTCCATCCACTGGGCAAAATTCAGGACAGGTCAAGTGAGATTAGAGACAGCATTTCCAAGCCAGGGTGACAAATGCCCTTTTCATAATTCTAACTGAAAGTGGTGGTAAGCAAAGAACTAAACCAGAGAAAGATGTTTTACTTTATCTAAACAGGCAAGCTCTGGATTAGATGGACCATGAGTTTGGGTTCCCACATCCTCTGTCATCTGAGTTACGGAAGGTGACCAAAACCCTCAAACCTTTGACTCTGGGCAATTACCACCAATTACCTGATAACTTAACTCAGTAGCACTATCTTAAGGTGAGTGTCCAAGGTGTCTGTGCTACTTCTTTAGGGTCAGCAGCCAGCAAGGTGAAAGCAAATGGTAGCTTCTGTACATCTTCCTGGATAACAAGCTAGAGACAAAACACATTAGTGATATTACATGAATTATTCACAGGGATAAATGGAGGTCATGAAAGGAATAAACAGGCCAGGAATCTGAGAACATGGTGACTTGGAAAGGGGCACACTTAAGATTTTTCCTCTCATGCCAAGGGGTCTCCCTATCATCACTCTAAACTGACATAAATTCTCTAAGCAACCCCCAAATAAACCCATCTATGGGGTGGTATGATCCAGCAGAAAGAGCTTTAGAGTCAAAGTCAGAACAAAACTTAAATCCCTGATCTGTCACTCTGTAAGTAACTTATGGCAGGTTTCTTAACTCCTCTGAGCCTCAGTTTTCACAGGGTTAGAACAAAGACAACACCAACTTCACAGCATTGTTGTGAGGTTTCAATTAAATAACAGTGATATTCTGCAATGTTATTACAGAGAATTGCTCAAAAGGTGTGGCGATTTATATCACTGTTGCTAAAATTCAGCTTCTGTTATCATGTAGATAGCACAGTGTTCAGCAAACCCTCTCTGCTTTGTCCCCAAACCCAAGTCCTAATTAGTCACAAGGGCAAAAGAAGGGATTGATGACTCATTTACAATGGTGAGCACTTAATACTTGTATCAACAGGCAATGGCACCTCACTTGCAGTAAATCTTGTCAGTGATGGGCATGGACACTTTTTAAAGGCTTATGCTGCTGCTGCTGCTGCTAAGTCGCTTCAGTCGTGTCCGACTCTGTGCGACCCCATAGACAGCAGCCCTCCAGGCTCCCCCGTCCCTGGGATTCTCCAGGCAAGAATACTGGAGTGGGTTGCCATTTCCTTCTCCAATGCACGAAAGTGAAAAATCAAAGTGAAGTCGCTCAGTTGTGTCCGACTCTTAGCAACCTCATGGACTGTAGCCTACCAGGCTCCTCCGTCCATGGGATTTTCCAGGCAAGAGTACTGGAGTAGGGTGCCATTGCCTTCTCCGTTAAAGGCTTATAATGACCCACAAATCAACCTGAACCAGGAAAACTCATCTAAAGCCCAACATACATAATTTGTATAGGTTCTTCTCAAACCCAGGAGCTCGGTGCCCAATCTCCATGCTTCTCTCCCAACACGGAGGTCCCTGACAGAGAGTGCAGGCTGCAGCCAAAACAAAAATTCTGTCTCCAACCTGCGGCAAAAAAAAAAAAAAAAAAGCCTGAGCAAGTTGAGGGATCAGTAGAATGCTATGTCCAAAGTTTTAGTTCCTCTTCCTCCAATAACTAAAGTGTAAATCACCGGGCAAAGTTCCTGTTTCATCTCCCACAAAATGTAGATATAAAGATATCTGTCCTTCTAATCTCTTAGGACTATGATGAAAAGAAAACTTAAGTGATGGGACAAAATTCTTCAAAAGTAAGTCATTTTAAACAGCGCAAAGGTACATTACTGATCTAAAGTAGTACTATAAAAACATTCAGCAGATCTCAGCAAAAAGAGAGACATGAGACCATTTATGCACATGTAAAAGTTCACACCAGAACATTCAGGTCCTTTTATCCCTACCTACATTTTAGAATAAGCTCTATTCTTTCAGTATACATCTTACATGGTAGGATTTCACCTTTGCTTCTTGCCAAGCTTTTAACTATTGCCTCTATCTGACCTGCAGACTCAAGCCTGCCCTCTACATTAACCATTACATTCTGAGGAGTCTGGGTCCTCCTCACATTGGCCACACTTCATTCAAGCCATCATCTTTGGCTATTGCACGGACACTATTTGACAAATTTCCCTGATGGAGACAAAGATGCAGCCTGCATACTTTCTAGAGGTGTAGGAAAATAATTAAGATTCACATAAAGGTAGGTCACATCTGTATATAAATGTAAAAACATAAAGTGGCAGTTTGGGCAGCTTGGCTGAGTATGTCTCTGATACAGTTTACTAAATACATGACAGTCTTTTATTTTTTGAAAACTGCATTTGAGAAATGTCATAATAAGAAAAAGCAACAAGATCCAAGGTGAGATTTAAATGTGCAAATAAGGGCAATAAAATTTCTAAGGGATGGCATATTTTTCTTTTCCTTGGCATAGATTTTCAGTTTCTCATTTGGTACGCCTTAATATATAATTCGGAGAAGGTAACGGCACCCCACTCCAGCACTCTTGCCTGGAAAATCCCATGGACGGAGGAGCCTGGTAGGCTGCAGTCCATAAGGTCGCTAAGAGTTGGACACAACTGAGCGACTTTACTTTGACTTTTCACTTTTGTGCACTGGAGAAGGAAATGGCAACCCCCTCCAGTATTCTTGCCTGGAGAATCCCAGGGCTGGGGGAGCATGGAGGGCTGCCGTCTATGGAGTCGCACAGAGTCGGACACGACTGAAGTGACTTAGCAACAGCAGCAGCATATATATAATTAGGGCTTCTCTGATAGCTCAGTTTGTAAAGAATCTGCCTGCAATGCAGGAGACCCCGGTTTGATTCCTAGGTCGGGAAGACCTGTGGGAGAAGGGATAGGCTACCCACTCCAGTATTCTTGGGCTTCCTTTGTGGCTCAGCTGGCAAAGAATCCGCCTGCAATGTGGGAGACCTGAGTTCGATCTCTGGTTCAGAAGATCCCTGGAGAAGGGAAAGGCTACCCACTCCAGTATTCTGGCCTGGAGAATTCCATGGACTGTATCCATGGGGTTGCAAAGAGTCGGACACAACTGAGCGTTATCAGTTATCATAATTATTCAGAAGTGATGTCACAGATTAAATTTTAATCTCTTTCCTCTCCACATTAGCTCTTGCAGTTCTTTTGCCTACCATGTATGGATTTTCATCTCAAAACTCCCCTTCTAAAGTTCTCAGTACTATTCATGGCCCAATGCAAGCATCACCCTTGCTCCAAGCCCTCATATCAATCCCAGCCAGAGGGTTCCATCTCACCTTTACTTATTGAGCAGTTTTGTCATCAGATGACATGCATCTTCTATTGCCTTACACAAATGTCCATAACTTTTGGTACCAGTTCACATACACCTCCTAGTCAGTGTCTGGAACATACTAGGTGCTCAGCAAATATCTGTAGAATTAAAAGTTGATAAGATAATGTATATAAGGTTGTTAGCTTGTCCCTGGCACACAGATTTTACTCCTTGTATGTTAGCAATTATTAACACCATAGATAAAGAAGACACGCCATGTATTTTGTGCCCAGTTCTATTCTACTCATAACTCTAAAAATGTGAATCATTCTCAGAGTCAATATTTAGTTTCATTAAATTGACAAAATTTAATCTAGATGGTACTAGCGTATTTCAAAAAGGCATTTTAATTTATACTCTTAAATTATGCATTTTGTAGCTAGAGATCTCATATTTACCAACACAAAGATAATGTAAAACAAACTACTACACCTTTGTATCTTACTGCAAATACCAGTACCCGATTCAAATCTGTTGAATTTTTATAAACACATATGTATGAAAATAGCAGAGACACACCTAATCACATGAAATATAAGATTTGCTCACTCTCAAGTCAAGGGCATAGATCAATGTGCCATCTTTATTTCCGCAGAACTTGACTCACAAGTACAAAATGTTCAACTCTCTCAAGTTGAAGACACTAAAACACTGTGTCAGATCTGAGTGAAATGTAAGAGAAACAATCAACACTGTGTCCTCAAAAAGCATAAAGCAGACAATCTCCCTACTTTAAAGATAGCTAATAAGAAGATCTGAGATTAAAACCAAAGTCCATCTACCTCCACATATGCTTTGTTTTATTCAGTAGCATCTTGCCTTCCAGGCCACATTACACTTGCATTCTTCATCAGGACCTGATAGGAAAAGTAAAAATATAAGTTTGCTAAAGACAGTCACCTCTATTAAAATTAAAAAGGTCAGGTGAAAAGATCTTACAGAAATGATCAACAAACCCTGTTTTCAAAGTCAATGTAAAATAAAACTAGATTCTGTTAACTCAAAAATGTATTAAGTCCAGATACCAAAATTTGCCAATGACCTTATGCTCAATAATCATCCAAGTGTTCATTTTAAGATCTTCTAAAGATGAAAATGAAATTTGGGAAACAATGCAGTCTCTATTGGAGCTAAAGAATGAAATGTGCCAGCACATGTTAACAACATTCCTTTTTCTCAAAGATAGAGAGCTCTCATAATCAGGATTTACCACTTCTCAACTTTGTCTGAAATCAACTCAAAATGAATAATTTTATAATCTTAAATGTTTCTAATTTCCAAGTTTTACTGTAGGATAAATTTCGTAAGACAGGAATAGATTCTGCAATCAGACTGAAATAGGTATGCTCTGTTCCATACCCCCGTAACACCTTAGCCAAGTCACTTATCCTTTCTGAACCTGTTTGCTGATTTGTGCAATGGGAGTGAGAATTTGACTTTCACAAAACTAGTAAGAAAATTAATGATGACAATACAGCATTTTACCAAAGAGTAAACTCCAAAGAAAAGATGACCCAGCTTAATTACCAAGGTTGTGTGGATACATCTCAGGTTTAAAAATATCTGAAGAAGAAGATATGAATGTCAAACAACCAGACGGTCATGCAGCATTTGATACATGCAGCATTAACACTATCATAATAATGTAAGTTTAATAGCATACTACAGATGACAGTTTTTGAGACATTAAGAAAGAGACAGGAGGGTGAGAAACCAAAGTATTTGAATCATGTTCAGCATAATGTGTGAGAAAGAAATATTAATGCTACTACTACCTAATAAGAATTTCACAAGGATTAATGAGCTAATGCTGGTTAGCTTTACGGAAGAAAAAACAACGTACACACACACACACCACAAGGCAGCATATATCATCATAAAAATTAGATCATGTACAAAATAAATTGCACAGAAGCAGCGTGTTCTTGCCCCTGATAAACTATTTGCACTTAGCATTCCTGAAGCCACAGGATTCCTTCATTTGGTTCAGATCATGCAAAGACTTCCATCAAGAAAGGCTGTCCTGTATGACAAGGATGTTAACATCAGTGCCTGGATTTAAAAAATGAATCTCAAATTTGGGGAATTACTCTGAACACACATAAATTACACTCAAATAACAGGGAAAAGTCTCATTGAGTACACAGCAAAAACTACATCTACCAAAGGCTGCCCCAGAACATCAGCAAAAAGCACAGGAAGGAGACAGGAAGAATAAGGAGGGAGGCAAAGAAGTCACTCAGAATTCTAGCCAAGTTATAATGGGCAGCCTATAATTACCATTAATTAGTATCTTTAATTCAGGTGTTATTATAACCGTTAATCTGTCTTAGCCTTGGCATTTAGTTAAAGATCAGTCAGGTCCAAAAGATGTGTGGTGACTGCATCCCACCTCTTTCTGGGTGAGGAAGTGTAAGTGACAAATTTTGAATCTGACTTTCTCTTCCTATTTAGGGTTGATGAACTATTTCTTTTAATGATCTGAAAGAACAGTGTGTTAGGAATGGCAGTGACACACATGTGTGTATGACTTTACAGTAGCAATGCCCTTTTCACCTGTCTCAAGATACATGATTCTGTCAACTAATCCTGATTGGCAGTGACCTCACTCTACAGTGAAAAAATTCAAACTCAACAAGTTATTATTCAGAGTTGCCAAACGTGTGATAAAGAGAACCAGAACTCGAATCTCCATTCTTGCTTTTCATGTCATGTCACCTCCATCCAAGAAGTTTCCTTTGATTTCACATATTCCAATTTATAAACATAATAACATTAAATGTTACTGTCTCTATCATGCTCAGATAAATTTGGCTAGATGAAACTGATTAGCTCTGTTATTGAGGACATATACACACATACTAAAAATGGTGTGTGTGTGTGGGGGGAGATGTGTGTAAGGAGTTGGCGTTAAGAAAATAAAGACTTTAGACGAGAGAAAGCTCACTAATTAGAAAATTATGGGTGCTCCAACATTAATAATCACCACCCCTATTACTTACTACAATAAGTAGCCTTAGTGAACTACTATACGTCACTCGTCCATGATTTCACCCACAATGTCATTATATGGCTAGTAAGCATAAACACATAGGCATGTATGCAACAGACACACACACACACAACCTGACAATATATTTCAGTCATTTCTTAAATGAACAAGCATCTGGTTTCCCAGAGATGTTTTACTCTCTCATTCTGAATCAACTAACTGAAGAAGTGCAGAAGTTTTAAAAATTCAAATTTAAATGGGATGAATAATTTTAATGACAATGATGTTAAAGCTGTTATTACTAAAGAAAGGGTTGAGGGTAAAGGTCTCCAGGCGACTGATGAAGAGAATCTCTATTGCAATTATTTTGGCAAACTTGTACATGAGCAACCTACAAACCCGAAACTATGTTCTTAATACCAGACATTATTAGGGCAGGTAAATGCACTTGGGACAGTGCTGTGAATACTGAGTGCTGATATCATGATTGGCATCAATACTATCTATACCTATGTACCAACAGAATTCGGTATTTATTCGGTATTTATTAATGAGCAGGTATTTATTTTAAAACATTTGAACTTTTATTTCAAAGGTTACAATGAGTATAAGTCTATACCATGTCTCTGGAGAGGTTTCTGGAAATTCTATCACACATGGAGACATGGTAGAAGCAGATGGGCTGGATAATCTGTGTATATTTCAGAGCAAACTCTCAATCTCCTGCTTGAATCCCCTCTTATATGCATTTACTTTTTATCTATTTTTGGCTGTAATTTTTCAAATTTCTTTCTGGTGGCCTAGTGAACTTTCACACACTTTTAAAATGGTCTCTAATCATTATCAGAAAAGCTGTTGTTTTACTATTTCTGCCAACAAGAATTCCCCAATTCACTGTTAAATTGAAGAGATTAAAGACAGATTGAAGAGCTGCAGATTTATTACCCCAGTTCTAAAACCTCTCCTGGCATGGCTCCAAATCACTAACTTTCACGCTTACTGACCTATTTGTGTCCAGCAGAGCCCACCACACACCCTCTGCCCCTAAGTGCCAGTCTCCTACAATCTATTTCACCTCATAAGGAAAGGTCAATATTTCCCTGTGTGTGCTCTTCACTATGGCACGTCAGGCAATGAGGGAGATCAAGGGTTGTTATCACAGAGGGTATTGATGTTTCCAGGACTAGATCATATTGGACAACAAACAATAATTCACACATTGCAGAGCTCCAGCTCTACAGATGCGTACACATTCACACACACACACACACACACACACACACACACACACACGGCCTTTAGAACGTGAATACAGGCTCTGTTTCCAGGACTAGATCATACTGGACAACAAACAATAATTCACACATTACAAAGCTCCAGCTCTAGAGATGCATACACATTCACAGACACACACAGACACACACACGGCCTTTAGAACGTAATACAGGCTCTCTGTAACTTGCATCCCCTGTCATAAGGATGACACTAAAGGGCAATGACTGCCCATCGCAGTTCTCATCCACTTTAAACTTAGAAACATCAGTAAGCTTGGAGCAAGTAAACGGGAAATCACTTCAGGGAAACATCAGACTGCCCTAAAAGTTAACCCCATGACCCCCGCATACTAAATACTTAATACTATCCCACTCTTTGCCTGGTCTTCAACTCCACTGACCACTGTGACAAGAAGTAGGATTCACACGTTAACTTGGCATTTCCCCTCAGGGACAGTGCCTGGAGAAAGTCATGGAAGTCCCTGAGGGAGAGATGTACCTCCTCCGGAAGGGAGGCAGAGGCTCTATGTTGCACACTTTCCAGATCAGAAGGCTCCTACGGGCTTCTCCGCCTGCCCCTGCAGCCGGGTTTAACGCCCACCTCCCCGCACCCTTCACTCTGTGATCCGCCCCCCACCACTTTACTCACCCGGCTGGCGGCCTGGACAGCGGAGCTGCCTCTGTGCGGCGGGGTCCCTGGCGCCGCCACCGTGCTGTCAGCCTCGCTCCTCCACCCGGGCAGCCTGTGGCTTCTTCTCACGCTCGCTCTAGAGGCTCCGCTCCCGCCGCCCAAAGACCCCGGGTCTTCTACCCCTGCTCCATCTGCACCTGCTCCCCTTGCACCGCTCTGGGACGAGGAGGCGGGGCCAGGAGCCCGTACTCGCAGCGACTGGTGAGAGGATCCCAGGGAAGGAACTCTGGTACCACAGGACCCGGCAGAGCCGCCGCCTCAGGCTCCCGGGGCGCAGGTGGCCGAGAGCCCCGCACCGGCTAGGAGCGCGCTTAACTGGGCTGAGGAGCCGCTTCCTCGCCAACTTTTCGCTTCGAGGAAGCGGAGAGGAGCGGAGCGGGGGATCCCGGAGGCGAGGCGGCGGCGCGGGGTTCTCCGTTGGCCGAACGCAGGGGCCAGGCGCTCAGGACCTCAACTCCAGACAAGTTGGGCCGCTGTAGGGGCGGGCCGAGGCGTCGCGGATAGGTGGCGGCCGGCGAGGAGCGAAGCGCCGCCACGAGGGCTGGAGTCTCGCGATACCACCAGGTCGCGGCCGCCCGCGGGCCCCGAGCTTGGGGCCAGGAAGGGCGGGTCTCGCGCACCGAGAGTGCATCCGCTGCGAGTGCTGCCACGCTCCACCGCTCCGCGCAGCAACCCCCCACCCCCCTCGCTGTTTCTCGCTTTATTCTCCTCTGATCTCTTTGCAAGAACCCAGACGTCCCCTACCGCCAGGACTCTTACCACTGTCTTTAGGAAGAGAGGGATTGAGGAGCTCCGTTTTTGCCCCTTTGACTCTGTAAAGGGGCATTTGATCTAAACCGCAGCACAGGCAATGTGTCTTGGTCTGGGAGAGATGCCAGAAGGGTACTACAGGACATGGGGCGGATTGTATGTGTGTGACACATCAATAGATTGATCTGTCTTCAGTTCAGTTCAGTCGGTCAGTAGTGTCCGACTCTGCGACCCCATGAATCACAGCACGCCAGGCCTCCCTGTCCATCATCAGCTCCCAGAGTTTACCCAAACTCATGTCCATCGAGTTGGTGATGCCATCCAGCAGTCTCATCCTCTGTTGTCCCCTTCTCCACCTGCCCCCAATCCCTCCCAGCATCAGGGACTTTTCTAATGAGTCAACCCTTCGCATGAGGTGGCCGAAGTATTGGAAGTTTTAGCATCAGTCCTTCCAATGAACACCCAGGACTGATCTTCTGTAGGATGGACTGTTTGGATCTCCTTTTAGTCCAAGGGACTCTCAAGAGGCTTCTCCAAAACCACAGTTCAAAAGCATCAATTCTTCGGCACTCAGCCTTCTTCACAGTCCAACTCTCACATCCATACATGACCACTGGAAAAACCATAGCCTTGACTAGACGGACCTTAGCCGGCAAAGTAATGTTTCTGCTTTTGAATATGCTATCTAGATTGGTCATAACTTTTCTTCCAAGGAGTAAGCGTCTTTTAATTTCATGGCTGCAATCACAATCTGCAGTGATTTTGGAGCCCCCAAAAATAAAGTCTGACACTGTTTCCACTGTTTCCCCACCTATTTCCCATGAAGTGATGGGACCAGATGCCATGGTCTTCATTTTCTGAATGTTGAGCTTTAAGCCAACTTTTTCACTCTTGTCTTTCACTTTCGTCAAGATGCTTTTTAGTTCCTCTTCACTTTCTGCCATAAGGGTGGTGTCATCTGCCTATCTGAGGTTACTGATATCTCTCCAGGCAATCTTGATTCCAGCTTGTGCTTCTTCTAGCCCAGCGTTTCTCATGATGTACTCTGCTATGATCTGTCTTAGAAATGCCTATTAGCGCTTGCAAGCCAAGTCGCTTCAGTCGCGTCCAACTCTGCACCCCTATGGACCATTGTCTGCCAGGGTCATCTGTCCATGGGATTCTCTAGGCATGAATAGTGGAGTGGGTGGCCATGCCCTCCTCCAGAGGATATCACCAACCCAAGGGTTGAACTCCTATCTCTTACCTGCCCTGCATTGGCAGGTGGATTCTTTACTACTAGCACCACCTGGGAAGCCCTAGATATATACCTTGCTCCAGGGAACTTTCCGACTCAGGAATGGAACTGGAGTCTCCTGCATTGCAGAATTCTTTACCAGCTGAGCTACCAGGGAAGCCTCAGATATACCTATAAATACAGATATATTAGTTCTTCCTGCATATCGATCTACCTACTTACCTACCTATCTGTCCCTCTGTCTCTCCAACGGTAGTGATACTATGTGTATTTAGGGCTTTCTCCATAAGTTGCCATGCTTTGCTCCCTTTCCCTCACCTTCTATACCACTCTGTCTAAAACCAGTCTTTTTGCGTAGTCCTATGTGAAAAGTACTTTGCTACTAACCATGTTTTATATGTTTATATGGCTTATACTTCCATGTCCTCCAAAACGCTGCAAAGCCTTTGGGGGGAGGTGCTCAAAAAGGAGCTGAAACTGTGGGCTTGGGACCATTTTGATTTCTGGGGATTAGCACCAAACCCAACGCTCCATAGGAAACCAGTAAGCTATTAGAGATATAGGTTATATACATCTATTAAATAACTGTTGCATAAATTCACCAATTTACTTGTATCAGCCATCACTCTTCTAGGAGGGAAACACTTTCTCAAACCTTGGGATGAATTCTCCATACAATTAGCAGTCTTTTATTTGGGCTCTGCCACTAACTTCTTTGAAATCTCAGGGAAGAGCCATGCTTGGTTGCTTAAACTTGAAAATGAATGGGTGGCAAATGAGGAACACTCTACAAAATAAGAAACCGGTACAGTTAAAAAAAAAAAAAACTAGTATCACAAAGAAACTGAAGAACTGTCGCCAATTTAAGAAGAGAAGAGGTGGCAAGAATACACAGAAGAACTGTACAAAACAGATCTTCACGACCCAGATAATCATGATAATGTGATCACTAATCTAGAGCCAGACATCCTGGAATGTGAAATCACGTGGGCCTTGGAAAGCATCACTACGAACAAAGCTAGTGGAGGTGATGGCATTCCAGTTGAGCTGTTTCAAATCCTGAAAGATGATGCTGTGAAAGTGCTGCACTCAATATGCCAGCAAATTTGGAAAACTCAGCAGTGGCCACAGGACTGGAAAAGGTCAGTTTTCATTCCAATCCCAAAGAAAGGCAATGCCAAAGAATGCTCAAACTACCGCACAATTGCACTCATCTCACATGCTAGTAAAGTAATGCTCAAAATTCTCCATGCCAGTCTTCAGCAATACATGAACCATGAACTTCCTGATGTTCAAGCTGGTTTTAGAAAAGGCAGAGGAACCAGAGATCAAATTGCCAACGTCCGCTGGATCATGGAAAAAGCAAGAGAATTCCAGAAGAACATCTATTTCTGTTTTATTGACTATGCCAAAGCCTTTGACTGTGTGGATCACAATAAACTGTGGAAAATTCTAAGAGAGATGGCAGTACCAGACCACCTGACTTGCCTCTTGAGAAATCTGTATGCAGGTCAGGAAGCAGCAGTTAGAACTGGGCATGGAACAATAGACTGGTTCCAAATAGGAAAAGGAGTACGTCAAGGCTATATATTGTCACCCTGCTTATTTAACTTGTATGCAGAGTACATCATGAGAAATGCTGGACTGGAAGAAACACAAGCTGGAGTCAAGATTGCTGGGAGAAATATCAATAACCTCAGCTATGCAGATGACACCACCCTTATGGCAGAAAGTGAAGAGGAACTCAAAAGCCTCTTGATGCAAGTGAAAGAGGATAGTGAAAAAGTTGGCTTAAAGCTCAACATTCAGAAAACGAAGATCATGGCATCCGGTCCCATCATTACATGGGAAATAGATGGGGAAACAGTGGAAACAGTGTCAGACTTTATTTTTGGGGGCTCCAAAATCACTGAGATGGTGATTGCAGCCATGAAATTAAAAGGCGCTTACTCCTTGGAAGAAAAGTTATGACCAACCTAGATAGCATATTCAAAAGCAGAGACATTACTTTGCTGACTAAGGTCCATCTGGCCAAGGCTATGGTTTTTCCAGTGGTCATGTATGGATGTGAGAGTTGGACTGTGAAGAAAGCTGAGCACCGAAGAATTGATGCTTTTGAACTGTGGTGTTGGAGAAGACTCTTGAGAGTCCCTTGGACTGCAAGGAGATCCAACCAGCCCATTCTGAAGGAGATCAGCCCTGAGATTTCTTTGGAAGGAATGATGGTAAAGCTGAAACTCCAGTACTTTGGCCACCTCATGCGAAGAGTTGACTCATTGGAAAAGACCTTGATGCTGGGAGGGATTGGGGGCAGGAGGAGAAGGGGACGACCAAGGATGAGATGGCTGGATGGCATCACTGACTCAATGGACGTGAGTCTGAGTGAACTCTGGGAGTTGTTGATGGACAGGGAGGTCTGGCGTGCTGCGATTCATGGGGTTGCAAAGAGTCGGACATGACTGAGTGACTGAACTGAACTGAAGAGAACGGAGACAAAACGTATGATCTTCGATTGGATCCTAGAACAGGAAATGAACATTAGTAGATCAATTGGCAAAATTTAAATGAGGTCTATAAATAGTAGACAGTATTGTATCATACTTCATTTCCCAGTTTTGAAATTGCACAGTGGTAATAATCACTGCAGATGGTGATTGCAGCCATGAAATTAAAATATGCTTACTCCTTGAAAGGAAAGTTATGACCAACCTAGACAGCATATTAAAGAGCAGAGACATTATTTTGTCAACAAAGGTCCGTCTAGTCCAAGCTATGGTTTTTCCAGTGGTCATGTATGGATGTGAGTGTTGGACTGTGAAGAAAGCTGTGTGCCAAAGAATTGATGCTTTGGAACTGTGGTGTTGGAGTAGACTCTTGAGAGTCCCTTGGACTGCAAGGAGGTCCAACCTGTCCATTCTAAAGGAGATCAGTCCTGGGTGTTCATTGGAAGGACTGATGCTAAAGCTGAAACTCCAATACTTTGGCCACCTCATGAGAAGAGTTGACTCATTGGAAAAGACTCCGATGCTGGGAGGGATTGGGGGCAGTAGGAGAAGGGGACAACAGAGGATCAGATGGCTGGATTGCATCACTGACTCTATAGACATGAGTTTGAGTCAATTCTGGGAGCTGGTGATCGCCAGGGAGGCCTGGCATACTGCAATTCATGGGGTCGCAAAGAGTCGGATACGACTTAGCAAATGAACTGAACTGAATATAATATTTGCGGAAGCTAGACAAAAGGTATATATGAATTTCATTTATGCATCATTTTGTAGTCTGGTGCATTTTTGAAATTAAAAAATGGTATGATAAATATATAATGAAAGGTTTGGATTAAATGACCTTTACAACATTTTTGCACCTAGAATTCTCTGATCGTATGAGTATAATATCTACCAAGCCAGTTCTCCTGCTGCTGCTGTTATGAAGTTCAAATTGAGATTTAGGGGAGGAAAAACAACTTTGAAAATTACAAAGTATTTCTTAAAATCCAAATCTTTGCAAGAAGACAGTTTATTTCTAGAAGGGTGAAATGTCTTCAGATTCCTTTGTAGTTTTCATAAAACTAGTTAACAGTCTTTTTTTTTTTTTTTAGTTAACACTTTATTGCACATGTAGGTACTCAATATTCAATAAATGAGTGCTAGAAAGATAATAGCTATAATAACAAAGTTTAAAAGATCCTCTTCTAAATATATATTTTGTTTCTTCCATGGTAACTTCATTGAAAAATACAATGTCTAGATCTGTGATGGTGCCACTCTGAAGATAAAAAAGTAACTCTTATTCATTAATAACTAAACATTTTATGGCATGTTCTCTTACACAAATTCTTTTGTAAGATGTGTTTTTAGAATAATCTTCTGAGTTATTCCTTACAACAATCTAAAATAAGAGCAAAAACAAGCAAAGCATTTATCTCACCCATTAAATTTCAATGTTTCCGTGAATAAGATAGTGTTCTAAATAGTAGTTGAGTTCATTCATTGAAGAACCTTGGAATATTCTTCATAAATATCTTTATTACACATAAGGGCTTATCCATCGAAAACCAAGTACACAGCTGATACAGCAACATGCCCACCAGTTGTGGTCAATACCTGGAAGAAAGGAAACTGTGATCCTCTTCCTTCCCCAAACCACTAATGCTATTTGTCAAAACCCACAGGGGCTGTTTATTTCTCCTCTCACAATGATTTTAGAATTTGCAGAAGTATTTGTTTAATGTCTTTTCTACAAACCTTCCTAAACCTTTCTTTCCATGCAGAATGGAAAACACAATTACAAAAAACTAACCAAACTGATCACTTGGATCACAGCCTTGTCTAACTCAATGAACGTATGAGCCATGCCATGTGGAGCTACTCAAGACAGATGGGTCATGGTGGAGAATTCTGACAAAACGTGGTCCACTGGAGAAGGGAATGGAAAATCACTTCAGTATTCTTGCCTTGAGAACCCCATGAATAGTACCAAAAGGTGAAAAGATATGACACTGAAAGATCAACTACCGAGACTGGTAGGTGCCCAATATGCTACTGGAGAAGAGTAGAGAATAGCTCCAGAAACAATGAAGAGGCTGAGCCAAAACAAAAATAACACCCATATGTGGATGTGACTGGTGATGGAAGTAAAGTCTGATGCTATAAAGAACAATATTGCATATGAATCTGGAATGTTAGAGCCATAAATCAAAGTAAATTGGGAGTCAAACAGGAGATGGCAAGAGTGAACATCGACCTTTTAGGAAACAGTGAACTAAAATGGACCAGAAAGGGTGAATTTAATTAGGATGACCATTATATCTACTACTGTGAGAAAGAATCCCTTAGAAGAAATCCCTCCTAGTCAACAAAAGAGTCAAAAATGTAGTACTTGTGTGCAACCTCACAAACAAACGAATGATCTCTGTTCATTTCCAAATCAAACCGTTCAGTATCACAGTAATCCAAGTCTACGCCCAACCACTAATGCTGAAGATGCTGATGTTGAATGATTTTATGAAGACCTTCAAGACCTTTTAGAACTAACACCAAAAGAGATGTCTTTTTCATCATAGGGCACTGAAATGCAAGAGTAGAAAGTCAAGAGATACCTGGAGTAACAGGCAAGTTTGGCTTTGGAGTACCAAATGAAGCAGGGCAAGGGCTAACAGTGGTTTGCCAAGAGAACACACTGGTCATAGCAAACACCCTCTTCCCACAACACAAGAGATGACGCCACATATGTACATCACCAGATGGTCAATAAGGAAGTCAGATTGATTATATTCTTTGCAGCTGAAGATGGAGAAGCTCTATAAAGTGAGCAAAAACAAGACTGGGAGCTAACTGTGGCTCAGATCATTAATTGCTTATTGCAAAATTCAGACTTAATTTGAGAAAGTAGGGAAAACCACTAGGCCATTCAGGTATGACCTAAATCAAATCCGTTACAATTGTACAGTGGAAGGGACAAATAGATTCAAGGGATTAGATCTGATAGAGTGCCCGAAGAAATACGGACAGAGGTTCATAACATTGTACAGGAGCTGGTTAAAATAACTATCTCCAAGAAGAAGAAATGCAAAAAGGAAAAATGGTTATCTGAGACCTTACAAATAACTGAGAAAAGAGAAACAAAAGGCAAAGGAGAAAAGGAAAGATATACCCATTTGAATGCAGAGTTCCAAAGAATAGCAAGTAGAGATAAAAAAAAAAAAAGTCTTCCTAAGTGATCATTGTAAAGAAATGGAAAAAGTGGAATGGGGAAGACTAGAGATCTCTTCAAGAAAATTAAAGATACCAAGTGAACATGCCATGCAAAAATGGCTACAAAAAGGACAGAAATGGTATGGATCTAACAGAAACAGAAGATATTAAGAAGAGGTGGCAAGAAAACACAGAACATTACAAAAAGGTCTTAATGATGCAGATAACCATGATGGAGTGATCACTCACCTACAGCCAGAGAGCCTAGAGAACAAAGTCAAGTGGGCCTCAGGAACCATCACAATGAACAAAGCTAGAGGAGGTGATGGAATTCCAGATGAACTATTTCAAATCCTGAAAGATGATGCTGTGAAAGTGCTGCACTCAGTATGCCAGCAAATTTGGAAAACTCAGCAGTGGCCACAGGACTGGAAAAGGTCAGTTTTCATTCCAATCCCAATGAAAGGCACTGCCAAAGAATGCTCAAACTACCACACAATTGCACTCATCTCAGTTCAGTTCAGTTCAGTTCATTTCAGTCACTCAGTCGTGTCTGACTCGTTGCGACCCCATGAATCGCAGCACGCCAGGCCTCCCTGTCCATCACCAACTCCTGGAGTTCACTCAGACTCATGTCCATCGAGTCAGTGATGCCATCCAGCCATCTCATCCTCTGTCGTCTTGCCCCCAATCTCTCCCAGCATCAGGCCCTTTCCCAATGAGTCAACTCTTCGCATGAGGTGGCCAAAGTACTCTTTCAGCTTTAGCATCATTCCTTCCAAAGAAATCTCAGGGCTGATCTCCTTCAGAATGGACTGGTTGGATCTCCTTGCAGTCCAAGGGACTCTCAAGAGTCTTCTCCAACACCACAGTTCAAAAGCATCAATTCTTCGGTGCTCAGCTTTCTTCACAGTCCAACTCTCACATCCATACATGACCACTGGAAAAACCATAGCCTTGGCTAGACGGACCTTAGTCAGCAAAGTAATGTCTCTGCTTTTGAATATGCTATCTAGGTTGGTCATAACTTTTCTTCCAAGGAGTAAGCGTCTTAATTTCATGGCTGCAATCACAATCTGCAGTGATTTTGGAGCCCCCCCCCCCCCCAAAATAAAGTCTGACACTGTTTCCACTGTTTCTCCATCTACTTCCCATGTAGTGATGGGACCAGATGCCATGATCTTCATTTTCTGAATGTTGAGCTATAGGCCAACTTTTTCACTCTCCTCTTTCACTTGCATCAAGAGGCTTTTGAGTTCCTCTTCACTTTCTGCCATAAGGGTGGTGTCATTTGCATATCTGAGGTTATTGATATTTCTCCCAGCAATCTTGATTCCAGCTTGTGTTTCTTCCAGTGCAGCGTTTCTCATGATGTACTCTGCATACAAGTTAAATAAGCAGGGTGACAATATATAGCCTTGACGTACTCCTTTTCCTATTTGGAACAAGTCTGTTGTTCCATGTCCAGTTCTAACTGCTGCTTCCTGACCAGCGTACAGATTTCTCAAGAGGCAAGTCAGGTGGTCTGGTATTCCCATCTCTTTCAGAATTTTCCACAGTTTATTGTGATCCACACAGTCAAAGGCTTTGGCATAGTCAATAAAGCAGAAATATATGTTTTTCTGGAACTCTCTCACTTTTCGATGATCCAGCAGATGTTGGCAATTTGGTCTCTGGTTCCTCTGCCTTTTCTAAAACCAGCTTGAACATCAGGAAGTTCACCGTTCATGTATTGCTGAAGACTGGCTTGGAGAATTTTGAGTATTACTTTACTAGCATGTGAGATGAGTGCAATTGTGTAGTAGTCTGAGCATTCTTTGGCTTTGCCTTTCTTTTGAATTGGAATGAAAACTGACTTTTCCAGTCCTGTGGCCACTGCTGAGTTTTCCTAATTTGCTGGCATATTGAGTGCAGCACTTTCACAGCATCATCTTTCAGGATTTGAAACAGCTCAACTGGAATGCCATCACCTCCACTAGCTTTGTTCGTAGTGATGCTTTCCAAGGCCCACTTGACTTCACATTTCAGGATGTCTGGCTCTAGATTAGTGATCACATTATCATGATTATCTGGGTCGTGAAGATCTTTTTTGTACAGTTCTTCTGTGTATTCTTGCCACCTCTTCTTAATATCTTCTGCTTCTGTTAGGTCCAGACCATTTCTGTCCTTTATCGAGCCCATCTTTGCATGAAATTTTCCCTTGGTATCTCTAATTTTCTTGAAGAGATCTCTAGTCTTTCCCATTCTGTTGTTTTCCTCTATTTCTTTTCATTGATCGCTGAAGAAGGCTTTCTTATCTCTTCTTGCTATTCTCTGGAACTCTGCATTCAGATGCTTATATCTTTCCTTTTCTCCTTTGCTTTTTGCCTCTCTTCTTTTCACAGCTATTTGTAAGGCCTCCCCAGACAGCCATTTTGCTTTTTTGCATTTCCTTTCCATGGGGATGGTCTTGATCCCTGTCTCCTGTACAATGTCACGAACCTCATTCCATAGTTCATCAGGCACTCTATCTATCAGATCTAGGCCCTTAAATCTATGTCTCACTTCCACTGTATAATCATAAGGGATTTGATTTAGGTCCTACCTGAATGGTCTAGCGATTTTCCCTACTTTCTTCAATTTGAGTCTGAATTTGGTAACAAGGAGTTCATGATCTGAGCCACAGTCAGCTCCTGGTCTTGTTTTTGTTGACTGTATAGAGCTTCTCCATCTTTGGCTGCAAAGAATATAATCAATCTGATTTCAGTGTACACTAGCAAATAATGCTCAAAATTCCCCAGGCTAGGTTTTAACAGTACATGAACCAAGAACTCCCAGATATTCAAACTGGATTTAGAAAAGGCAGAGGAACCAGAGATCAAATGGCCAGCATTCCTTGGATCATAGAAACAGCAACACGATTCCAGAAAATCATTTACTTCTGCTTCATTGACTATGCTAGATCCATTGCCTTTGTGGATCACAAAAAACTATGGAAAATTCTTCGAGAGATGAGAATAACAGACCACTTTACGTGCCTCTTGAGAAATCTGTATGCAGGTCAAGAAGAAACAGTTTGAGCCGGACATGGAACAATGGACTGGCTCCAAATTGGGAAAGGAGTACGTCAAGGCTGTATATTGTCACCCTCCTTATTTAACTTATATTCAGAGTACATCATAATAAATGATTGGATGAAATGAAAACTGGAATCAAGTTTGCCAGTAGAAATATCAATCATCCCAGGTATGCAGATGACACCACCCTTATGGCAGAAAGTGAAGAAGAATTAAAGAGCCTCTTGATGAAAGTGAAAGAGGAAAATGAAAAACGGTGGTTTAACGCTCAACATTCAAAAAAAGAAGATCATGGCATGCAGTTGCATCACTTCATGACAAATACATGGGGATACAATGGAAACACAGTGAGAAACTTACTTTCTTGGCCTCCAAAATCACTGCAGATGGTGACTGCTGCCATGAAATTAAAAGATCCTTGCTCCTTGGAAGAAAACCTATGACAAACCCAGATAGCATATTAAAAAGCAGAGACATTACCTCCAAAGGTCTGTCTAGTCAAAGCTGTGGTTTTTCCAGTACTCATGTATGGATGTGAGAGTTGGACCATAAGTAAAGCTGAATGCCGAAGAATTGATGCTTTTGAACTGTGGTGTTGGAGAAGATTCTTGAGAGTCCCTTGGATAGCAAGGAGATCAAACCTGTCAATTTAAAGGAAATCAGTCCTGAATATCCATTTGAAGGACTGGTGCTGAAGCTGAAGCTCCAATACTTTGGCCATCTGATGCAAAAACCTGACTGACTGGAAAAGACCCCCATTCCAGGAGGAAAAGGGGATAACAGAGGATGAAATGGTTGGATTGCACCAATGACTCAATCGAGATGAGTTTGAGCAAGCTCTGGGTGTTGATGATGCACCTGGAAGCCTGGCATACTGCAATCCATGGGGTCTCAAAGAATCAGATATGACTGAGTGACTGAACTGAACTGAAGTCTGTGAAAATTATTCCACAGGTGGAAAACCAGATTAAAAATCAAAATGCAAGTAGATTCCTATACAAATACAGAGAACTGGATAAAGAAAAGGAGAAAGAAAAGAGGGCCTAAATGATTTTGCAGGGTAAGGAATAAAGTAGATTTTGAAGTAGTGGCCTTAATATTCTAGCCCTAGATATTTGTCATCCTGCTAGCATTAAAGAATAGATATCAAGACTGAAATTGGTAAGAATACAGATGCTTTGGATTTTTTTTTCTTCCATATAAATGTTACTTTTTGCAAACTCTCAAATATACTTTCTTAGATGATTTAATTAAAGAGGGGGTCCAAGTGATTTATTTATGGTACTTCACCCATAATTTTCTTCAACACATTGAAAAATTAAACTACTTTTAAAGTAGTTTGGATTTACAAAATCAAAAATTATTGTGAAGATAACTACAAGGAATGGGTTCTTAAGCTGGAAGTTTTCAGTGAAGTTGTTGATCTTAGGTAATCTAGGGCTATTCCCCATCCTGCATCAACTGAGCATTCAACAACTCAAAGTGTAATTTCAGTCCTAGCAGAGCCAACCACTGTCCCCACCTCCAGTACCAGACCAGTGGTTACGATATCTCGTTCACAGGGAGAGGCAGGTACAGAGAACAGAGATCTCAAATTCTATCTTCAACCCCGAAGGAACTGATTTCAGTTGCAATGAAGTACAGACAAGTTCATGCCTAAAGACACCTGGAAAACAGAGCAAATTATGATGCAAGGCAATTTGAAAAAGATCAGTGGATTCATTGATGATAAAAGCTGCTTGGGAGTTTGTAGTTGTCCTCTTTTCAGTGGAGAGAAACAAGGGCAGTGCCAGCTGGGAAGATATCTCTTGGTAGGGACAAATATCAGACTCTGACCTCAGGAACTATCCCTTCAAAGGAGTCCCAATTAGACTGGACTAGTCTATAAAGGATTCTGTGACCCAAGACATTGTTGAAAACAGTAGAGCAACTGACTAGAGTTAATGGAGCTAAGAGCTCTGTATGATCAAGAAAAGAGAGCCAGAGAGCCCTGCAATTATCACTGTCGTCCTAGACTGTGGTCAAATCCAAGTCTATGTCTTGTGTGGAGTTAAATCAAAGGCTTCACATGGTGTGTGTGTGTGTCTGTCTGTCTATGTGTGTGTGTGTGTGTTAGTGTGTGTGTATATGTGTGTGTGTCTGTGTGTGTGTTTACCACTGAGGGGTGGCTGCTGATAGACTTCACTAAAGTAATTTGGACACTCACTGAACAGTCAAGCAAGGAAATAATAATAAGGAGCCCTGGAAAGAGATGAGTAGTAAACAGAATTGTTACAATATATTATTCACATAAGAAAAGAAAGATAAAGAAACAGGAAGGTGTGATCCGTACACCAGACAAAAAAATAAAAACAAACAAGTTATAAAAAAAAAATTATGAAAACTTCCTGTAAGAGAAATGTCAGATTTAATAGACTTAAAAGTAGTCATTATAAATATGCTCAAAGAATGAAAGGAAACTGTAGTTAAAGTAAAAAAAAAAAAAACTTGTATGATGATAATAGTATATCAAATAGTCATTATTAAAAAAAAGAAACTATAAAAAAGAACCAAATGGAGATTTTGGAGTTGAAAAGTACATATAATTAAAATAAAATTTCACCAAAGGACACAAAGGTAGATTTGAACTGACAAATGAAAGCATTAAAGAGCTTTAGATAGATCTAGGAAGATTATGCAATTCCAAGAACAGAGAGAAAAAGAAGAAAGAAAAAAATGAACAGAGCCTCAGAAAATGTGAGACACTAATTCTGCACATATACATCAAAGAGAACTAGAAAGAGGAGTCAGAAAAGGAGCAAACACAATATTCAAATGTCAGACAACTTTCTAAGTTTGTCAGAAAACTTGACATATCCAAGCAACTCAACTGTATTAGATTTTCTAAAATATTTCTCCTGGGACTTCCCTGGAAGTGCAGTGGTTAAGATGCCATGCTTCCACTGCAGGGTACATGGATTCCAACCCTTGTCACGGAACTGAGATCCCGCTTGTCTCACTGTTCAGTTCAGTCACTCAGTAATGTCCGACTATTTGCAACCCCATGGACTGCAGCACTCCAGGCCTCCCTGTCCATCATTAACTCACAGAGCCTCCTTATTTTGACTGACTCAACTCCACTGAGTCAGTGATGCCATCCAGCCATCTTATCCTCTGTTGTCCCTTTCTCCTCCTGCCTTCGATCTTTCCCAGCATCAGGGTCTTTTCCAATGAGTCAGCTCTTCCCATCAGGTGACCAAAGTATTGGAGCTTCACCTTCAGCATCAGTCCTTCCAGTGAATATTCAGGACTGATTTCCTTTAGGATGAACTGGTTGGATCTCCTTGCAGTCCAAGGGACTCTCAAGAGTCTTCTCCAACATCACAGTTCAAAAGCATGAATACACTCAGCTTTCTTTACAGTCCAAGTTTCAGAACCATACATGACTACTGGAAAAACCATAACTTTGACTAGATGGACCTTTGTTGGCAAAACAATCTCTCTGTTTTTTAATATGCTGTCTAGGTTAGTCATAAATTTTCTTTCAAGGAGTAACTGTCTTTTAATTTAATGGCTGCAGTCACTGTCTGCAGTGATTTTGGAGCCCACAAAAATAAAGTCTGTCACTATTTCCACTGTTTCCCCATCTATTTGCCAAGAAGTGATGGGACCAGATGTCACAGTCCTAGTTTTCTGACTGTAGAGCTTTAACCAACTTTTTCACTCTCCTCTTTCATTTTCATCAAGAGCCTCTTTAGTTCTTCTTCACTTTCTGCCGTAAGGGTGGTATCATCTGCATATCTGAGGTTATTGATGTTTCTCCCGGCAATCTTGATTCCACCCTGTGCTTCACCCAGCCCAGCATTTCTCATGATGTACTCTGCATGTAAGTTAAACAAGCAGGGTGGCAATATACAGCCTTGACATACTCCCTTCCCTATTTGGAACCAGTCTGTTGTTCCATGTCCAGTTCTAACTCTTGCTTCCTGAGCTTCATACAGGTTTCCCAAGAGGCAGATCAGGTTTTCTGGTATTTCCATCTCTTTCAGAATTTGCCAGAGTTTATTGTGGTCCACACAGTCAAGGCTTTGGCATAGTCAATAAAGCAGAAATAGATGTTTTTCTTGAACTCTCTTGCTTTTTTGATGATCCAAGGAATGCTGGCCGTTTGATCTCTGGTTCCTCTGCCTTTCTAAATCCAGCTTGAACATCTAGAAGTTCACGGTTTATGTACTATTGACACCTGGTTTGGAGAATTTTGAGCATTAATTTACTAGCATGTGAGACGAGTGCAACTGTGTGGTAGTTTGAGCATTCTTTGGCATTGCCTTTCTTTGGGATTGGAATGAAAACTGACCTTTGCTAGTCCTGTGGCCACTGCTGAGTTTTCCAAATTTGCTGGTGTGTTGAGTGTAGCACTTTCACAGCATCATCTTTCAGGATTTGAAATAGCTCAATGGGAATTCCATCACCTCCACTAGCTTTGTTCGTAGTGATGCTCCTAAGACCCACTTGACTTCACATCCTGGATGTCTGGCTCTAGGTTGATGATCCCACCATTGTGATTATCTGGATCATGAAAATCTTTTTTTTTTTTTAGTTCTTCTGTGTATTCTTGCCACCTCTTCTTAATATCTTCTGCTTCTGTTAGGTCCACACAATTTCTGTCCTTTATTGTGCCCATCTTTGTCTCACAGTGTGGCATACATTTATATAATGGTAAAATCTTAAAATTTTTAGATCACATCGTCTTGAAGTCATTCAACATACTTTATTTTAGTCTTGTCATTTCATACATTTGTCTTGAAATGGATCATCTTCAACCAGTCCCTACAGTTTTCTAACATATTAGTCCAGGTTAAAAAGAAAATGATATATGAAATTTAAAAAGCTGATTATAAAATTTATAAATGACAAGAATGAATTGGAAATCCCAAGTTGTTTATTATAATTGATTTGCTATCATCAGCTTGAGGATGGGCAGCAGGCATAAAATAAGGTATCTTTCCAAATTTCTCTAATGAATAATGACAGGCCACATCAGCCGAGAAAGCATCAGTTCTTTCCATGTAACTTTTAGAAGCCTGTCCAAAGATCAATGAGGTTAATTGAAGGTAGATGCAGTAGATCTAGGGCAATTCTATTCCAACAGAATGTATGAATATAAGTTGAATAGTGGTCCTGATTGTAGCAGAGTAGAAGTCCCTTTCTCACTGTGGGTTTTGAGTCAAGATAGGTAGTGCTAATGGTTAAGAATCTACCTACCAATACAGGAGATACAAGAGACATAGATTTGATCACTGGGTAGGGAAGATCCCCTGGAAAAGGAAATGGCAACCCACTCTAGTATTCTTGCCTGGGACATCCCATGGAGAGAGGAGCCTGGCAGGCTACAGTCCATGGGCTCACATACTGAGCACACAGAGACAGTCTACAGCTGGGGGCAAAGAGATTTCAATGCTAAATTAACTTCAAACTTTTGATTAAAATTGGACTGGGCATCCTAATTTCTAATGTGAGATTGCTTTATGACGTAAAATAGGATTTCCTCTTACCAAAAAGTGAATGTAAAAATCATGGACCTGAGAAATATCTGCTCCTAAATATTTTAAAGGAACAGTGGGTGATAACATTGTTTTATATTATGAGACATGCTTAATCAATATACCAGTATCACACATGTTGCATCTTGAGCAATTTGTTTCAAATTCAAGATGTTTAATGAGCCAAAGCTGAGCTAATAGCAAGTCTGTGCATGGAAGAATGTCAGATTTTCAAGGCAACATTAGCTGTGTTTAATTTTTAAAACATTTTGTAATTATATGGAGTAATTTTGCAATAGCAATTCAGTGTAGTGAATGAAGATTTTCCACCTTTCAGTCTAGGCCCTTTTTTGAAATCCTGTCGGCTACACATTAGTTGTGTTATATGCAACATATTACACATTCCACAAAATTGTGTAATGAATGACTAGTCTGGGTGATTTTTAATATTGATGGGATGCAGTTCTATAAAATTATCCAAGGGTAGTAATATGCAAATAAAATCTGAATTCCTCTTTCTGTTCATGTACTTGTAACATGACCTTTGGCGCATTGTTACTTTCTCTAAACCCCACTGTCTTATGCTTCAAATGACTGTCCCACATTCCTACAGAGTGTGTGTGGACTCAAAAATATTAATATTTGAATGTCCTTGAAAAATTTAAAGGGATCTAAAGATTATCAGGCATATTTGTTTCCTCCTTCTCACCTTATTCTTATCCTTAACTAGTTTTTTTTTTCCTACATATCACAGCACAGACATTCATGAAAAAACAGAAATACAAAATCTAGATTCTCAAAATCCATTTCATTTTAAACAAGAGGAGTTTAAAACACAAACAAGATATTTTTATAATCAGTGAAGTTATCAAACATTACTGTGGTGAAAAATCTCCATGCTAACCAAATTTGAAATTTATGTCAAATGACTTTTAATTCTTATTTTTGACTGCTCAAAGTTATGCAAATAATTAAGAAAAATGTCTTCCAAGTATAGAATGAAGTTATCAACTATTTATAGTACAAATAATAAATGACATTACAAGTACAAAAATATATCATTTAAGATAATATTTATTGGTAGTAAAATTCCATTTTTTCAGGTATGATTTTTCACTTGAAAATTGATGTACTGTAAGTTCAGAATACCTATAATGGCTTAACCAACATTTATATTTTTATATAGGTCTGGATTCTTTTATACAGTACAATGCCTCAGTCAATTTTGGAATCTATACATTAGAATGGGACATGGAACAGCTGACTGGTTCAAAACTGGGAAAGAATTATGAAAAGGCTGATTACTTAATTCATATGTACTGTACATGATGTGAAATGCTATGCTGGATAAATCATAAGCTGGAATCAAAATTGCCTGGAGAAATATCAGCAACATCGGATACGTAGATGAAACCACTCTAATGGCAGAAAGTAAAGAGACTCTTGATAAGGGGGAAAGAGGAGAGTGAAAAAGCTGGCTTGAAACTCAATTTTCAAAAAACTAAGTTCATGGCATCCAGTCTCATCACTTCATGGCAAATCAATTCAGTTGAGTTGTTCAGTCATGTCCGACTCTTTGCAACACCATGGACTGCAGCACGCCAGGCCTCCATGTCCATCACCAAATCCCGGAGTCCACCCAAACTCATGTCCGTTGAGTTGGTGATGCCATCCAACTATCTCATCCCCTGTCGTCCCCTTCTCCTCCCAACTTCAATCATTCCCAGCATCAGGCTTTTTTCCAATGAGTCAGCTCTTCGAATCAGGTGGCCTAAGTATTGTACTTTCAGCTTCAGCATCAGTCCTTCCAATGAATATTCAGCACTGATTTCCTTTAAGATGAACTGGTTGGATCTCCTTGCAGTCCAAGGGACTCTCAAGACTCTTCTCCAACACCACAGTTCAAAAGCATCAATTCTTTGTGCTCAGCTTTCTTTATAGTCCAACTCTCACATCCATAAATGACTACTGGAAAAACCATAGCTCTGATTAGACAGACCTTTGTTGGCAAAGTAATGTCTCTGCTTTTTAATATGCTGTCTAGGTTGATCATAACTTTTCTTCCAAGGAGTAAGCATCTTTTGATTTCATGGCTGCAGTCACCACCTGCAGTGATTTTGGAGACCCCCAAATGAACTCTGCCACTGTTTCTACTGTTTCCCCATCTATTTGCCAATAAGTGATGGGACCAGGTGCCACGATCTTCATTTTCTGAATGATGAGCTTTAAGCCAACTTTTTCACTCTCCTCTTTCACTTTCATCAAGAGGCTCTTTAGTTACTCTTCACATTCTGCCATAAGGGTGATGTCATCTGCATATCTGAGGTTATTGATATTTCTCCTGGCAATCTTGATTCCAGCCTGTGCTTCATCCAGTCCAGCATTTCTCATGATGTACTCTGCATATAAGTTAAATAAGCAGGGTGACAATATACAGCCTTGATGTACTCATTTTCCTATTTGGAACCAGTCTGTTGTTCCATGTTCTGTTCTAACTGTTGCTTCCTGATCTGCATACAGATTTCTCAAGAGGCAGGTCAGGTGGTCTGGTATTCCCATCTCTCTCAGAATTTTCCACAGTTTATTGTGGTCCACACAGTCAAAGGCTTTGGCATAGTCAATAAAACAGAAGGAGATGTTTTTCTGGAACTCTCTTGCTTTTTTGATGATCTAAGGAATGCTGGCAGTATGATCTCTGGTTCCTCTGCTTTGTCTAAAACCAGTTTGAATATCTGGAATTCCATGGTTCACATATTGTTGATGCTTGGCTTGGAGAATTTTGAGCATTAATTTACTAGTGTGTGAGGTAAGTGCAATTGTGTGGTAGTTTGAACATTCTTTGGGATTGGAATGAAAGCTGACCTTTTCCAGTCCTGTGGCCACTGCTGAGTTTTCCAAATTTGCTGGCATGTTGAGTGTAGCACTTTCACACCATTATCTTTTAGGATTTGAAATAGCTCAACTGGAATTCCATCACCTCCATTAACTTTATTCGTAGTGATGCTTCCTAAGGCCCACTTGACTTCACATTCCAGGATGTCTGGCCCTAGGTGAGTGACCATACCATCATGATTATCTGGGTCATGAAGATCTCTTTTGTACAGTTCTTCTATGTATTCTTGCCACCTCTTCTTAATATCTTCTGCTTCTGTTAGGTCCATACCATTTCTGTCCTTTATTGAGCCCATCTTTGCATGAAATATTCCCTTTTTATCTCTAATTTTCTTGAGGAGATCTCTAGTCTTTCCCATTTTATTGTTTTCCTCTATTTCTTCACACTGATCACTGAGGAAGGCTTTCTTATCTCTCCTTGCTATTCTTTGGAACTCTGCATTCAAATGGGTATATCTTTCCTTTTGTCCTTTGCATTTTGCTTCTCTTTATTTCACAGCTATTTGTAAGACCTCCTCAGAGAGCCATTTTGCTTTCTTGCATTTCTTTTTCTTTGGGATGATCTTGATCCCTGGCTCCTCTACAATGTCGCGAACCTCTGTCCATAGGTCATCAGGTACTCCGTCTATCAGATCTAGTCCCTTAAATCTATTTGTCATTTCCACTATATAGGGAAAACATAGAAACAGCAGCAGATTTTATTTTATTGGACTCCACAATCACTGCAGAGGGTGACTGTAGCCTTGAAATTAAAATATGCTTGCTCCTTGGAAGGAAAGCTTTGAGAACCCTAGCTTCTAAGTCACTTCAGTCATGTCCAACTCTGTGTGACCCCATAGATGGCAGCCCACCAGGCTTCCTTGTCCCTGGGATTCTCCAGGCAAGAACACTGGAGTGGGTTGCCATTTTCTTCTCCAGTGCATGAAAGTGAAAAGTGAAAGTGAAGTCACTCAGTCGTGTCTGACCCTCAGCAACCGCATGGACTGCAGCCTTCCAGACTATTCCGTCCATGGGATTTTCCAGGCAAGTGTACTGGAGTGGGGTGCCATTGCCTTCTCCGTGAGAACCCTAGACAACATATTAAAAAGCAGAGACATTACTTTGCTGACCAAAGATCTGTATAGTCAAAGCTATGGTTATTCCAGTAGTCATACAGATGTGAGAGCTGGACCATAAAGAAGGCTGAGTACTGAAGAACTGATGCTTTCGAACTGTGGTGCTTCAGAGTCCCTTGAACTGAAAGGAGATCAAACCAGTCAATACTAAAATATATCAATCATGAATATTCATTGGAAGGACTGTTACTGAAGCTGAAGCTATCCTTTGGCCACGTGATGCGAAGAGCTGACTCATTGGAGAAGACCCTGATGCTGGGAAAGATTTATGATAAAAGGAGACTGGGGCCAGCAGAAGATGAGATAGTTAAATAGCATCACTGCCTCAATGGACATGAATCTGAGCAAACTGGTAGACAGTAGAGGACAGCGGAGACTGGCGTAGTGCAGTCCACAGACTTGCAAGGAGTCAGACATGACTCAGCCACTGAATAACAGCAAGGGAATTATTGCTCTGTTACTGAAAGTAAGGGCTGCTGGAAACATAGAAAGTAGTGTGGAGAGAGAATCTATATGGCGTCATAGCAATTTGCCCAGTCTTCTGAAGGTGTGCTTTTTTGGAGGAGCTGAGGGCAGTCCATGTTCTTCCTCCAGTTTGTTCACCCTGACTTGAGAATCATTTGGAAACCTTCAAGGTCACTCCTTTATGTTTGTCCATAGTTCCTGTCTTCTGACATTCTCAAAATAGGCACAATGATAGCAATCAAAACTTTCCGAGAGATGATGTAAGATATAAAATAAAATGTACTGCTGTCCTCTTGAGTAGAAGCTACAGAGGGACAAATGCAGTGAGAGAGGTATTATTGTTAACTAAAATAATTCAAAGTCATAGGTACTGATGCCAAAAAGTTCTGAGAATGGCAAGTTATATCTTACTACTAATGAAGGCTTGCTCTCCTCAGAAAATGAGAGCATTATGCTTGCCTCTGTAGAAAAGATTATTTTTATCTAAGTGTGTGTTTCTTGTGGTGGCTGGTACATACATGATCACATGGATACCTTTAGACAAAGTGTACTTATTATGTTCTGTTTCAAAGTGTTGTCTCATCTTAGTTCTGATGATCAATAGCCAATGAATAGTTATAAAGGTTTAGGGCCACATAGGAAGACTGTAAATGGAAATGGCATTTGCCATCTGTAAATGGCAAAGCTATGTGTGTGAGTGTATGTGTGTGTCATGTGAAAAGTCTATTTTTCTAACAAATGATTACCAAAATTCAACAGATAATTGAGAAAAAAAACATAAGTATAAAGATGTCTTCCCCATGACCAAGAATATAGCTATTTCAGAAACCAAACCATCTGTGCAAATGTGAGTAAGTTTGGCCAGTATTTTCTGTGCCATGGGATGAGGTGATAATTTTTACTAAATTAGTCAAGTTACTACCAATATTGTTAGTAATCATCGGCATATTAATAGCAAAGAGAGATTTTGAAAATGTAAAAATAGCCTAACCATGATGGCTGCTTCAAACCTGACCATGTCTTCAGCCACAGGAAATTCATACATCAATCAAATACATATTTTTCATCACAAAAGAGGAAAATTATCTCCCACCTGTGGTAGGCAGAATTCTTTCATGACCCCAAGTTCTGCAACCCTGTGTATAATCCTCTTCTCTTCTAAGGCAGAACCTATGAATATGATGGATAGTTACTGCCTCGATTCATTTATGTTATATATGGCAAATGGAGATAGTACAATCACTCCCATCATTATGTTATATTATGTTACCTCCTCTTAGGAGGCTAGAGAGGAATTAAGAAGTCAGAGAGATGCCCTCCTGCTAACTGGAAGAAAGCAAATGGCCTTGTTGTGAGCCACAAGGCAAGAAACTGAGGTCAAGTTCCAGGAGCAGAGAGCTGTCTCTGGTTGATAGCTAGAAAGAAAATGTGATCTTAATAATACAACTGCAAGGCAGTACACCTTACCAACAATTTGTGACCTTTGAAAAAGATCCTGAGCCACAGATAGGAATTAACTCCTTGGCCAATATCTTGATTTCAGCCTGGTGATTCCCTGAGCAGAGTATCCAGCTAATGTGTACCTGGACTCCTAATCCAGAGAAATTTTAAGACAATAATAGGCTATTTTCTAAATCACTGAGTTTGCAGTAATTTGTTACACAGCAAGAGGATACTAGAGGCTTCCCAGGTGGCTCAGTGGTAAAATAATCCACCTGCAATACAGCAGACTTGGATTGGATCTCTGGGTTGGGAAGACTCCCTGGTGAAGGAAATGGAAACTCATTCCAGTTTTCCTGCCTGGGAAATCCCATGGACTGAGGAACCTGGTGGGTTACAGTCCATGGGGTCATAAAAGAGTCAGAGACAGTTTAGCGACCAAACAACAACAGGATACTAACAAACCATTTAGTGACTTAATAAACATTTACTGGGAAACTACTACATGCATCACCCCAATGCAAATGAGGAAAGATTTTTCATCAGGAACTAGGTCACCTGTTCAAAATGAAATAACTGCCTGAACTTCTCAGAATATTGTCATCTGTTTGTTAGGGATAAATATGTAGATTTAGATTACAAAGGGGATAACCAGAATTTACACTCAGACTTCAAAGCAGGCCAGATTATCATAGGATTGAAAATCATCCTTTCATGTTACAACTCTTTTTTTTTTCCTTTTTCTGTCCAAGCCAGAAACAAAGGCAAACATTCTTTTATGAAAAATACACTTTTATGAGAAAGATATTTATAGAGTAAAGATTGCTTCAGTTTTCTGAGCTGTCAGCCTTGGAAAAACATCCCTTTTGCTCCCAATTGTCCCTGACTCAATTGGCCTCAGGGCTTCCAAGGTGGCTAAATGGTAAAGAACCCGCCTGCCAATGCAGAAGACACAGGGGACACAGGTTCGATCCCTGGTTCAGGAAGACCCTCGGCAAAGGAAATGGCAACCCACTCCAATATTCTTGCCTGGGAAATCCCATGGACAGAGAAGACAGGTGGGGCTACAGTTAATGTGGTTGCAAAGAGTCAGACACAGCTGAGCAAGCATGCACAACTTAGTAATCATCTGTGGAGTTCTGGTTTCAGCCACACGGGGCTTGGGAGATACAGTGAATAATAAATGGCATACGACTGCAGAATAAAAAGTTGAGGCAACTCTACCTTTTCTCTCATTCTAGCTCAGGCAGAAAATAGCCCCTCCCAAACAGCGTCATTTCCCTCACACCTACACACACAATCTATTTTCATTGTTTCACACCTCTGCCATTCCAGATGGCAAAACTGCAAGTATTTTCCTTATACTGGAAGTGTTAAAATCCAATTTAACTTGTATAACCTGAAATATAATTCATCCCTTTGGAAGTTTATTTTTTCTCACTCTTTCAGCTTCTTCATATGAAGGGACTAGGGGAATTTTATTGTTCTGTGATGAGACTAATGGTCCAAACCAAGAGACTGATAGAGAGCAAAAGAAAATGAGAAGCAGAGGGGTAGACAGAGGGGGAGGGTAGGGGACAGGAGACAGAGAAATTGGAGGTAGGTCCTACCGCACCACTTATGTGCAGGATACTCGGGGTGGAGCATTTACCAGGGCACAAGACTTACCTAAGTTTTGATTTGCTGACATGGCACCCTGGGAACAATCGGTTCCATCTTGGTCCTAGAAATTCATTTCAACAACACTAATGCCATTATTAATGTTTAAACATGTGTTTACCATTGTATAAGAAAGTGTTTTTTTCTCCCTGTCACTGCTTATGTGTTGCTGTTGTTATTGTTCAGTCGCTCAGTCACGTTTGACTCTTTGTGAACCCATAGACTGCAGCACGCCAGCTTTCCCTGTCCTTCGCCATGTCCCAGAGCTTGCTCAGACTTGTGTCCATTGAGTTTGTGATGCCATCCAACCATCTCGTCCTCAGTCATCCCCTTCTCCTTCTGCCTTCAGTCTTTCCCAGCATCAGGGTCTTATCTATTAGGATAGATTATCTGCCATGTAAATATTAGAGGCAACTTAGTAAGAAACAAATCGCCAGTCTAGGTTCAATACAGGATACAGGATACTTGGGGCTGGTGCACTGGGATGACCCAGAGAGATGATATGGGGAGGGAGGTGGGAGGGGGGTTCAGGATTGGGAACTCATGTACACCCGTGCCAGATTCATGTCAATGTATGGCAAAACCAATACAGTATTGTAAAGTAAAATTAAAATAAATAAATGAAATAATAAAAAAGCAAAATTGTTAAAAAAAATATTAGAGGTAACTTAGGTGAAGCTGTTAGCTTAATCCCTGTTATAATGATTATTATCACAATGTGCAGTATGGATGTCCCAAAATAAAAAAGAAATTAGAAAAATATTTTATAGATGATTCTGCCTGCCACCCCACAGATGACTTCATTCACAGCATGGAGTTTTTCTAATTATCCTCAAACTTAGTTAAATACAAGTTTAAAACACCTGGCTTTCCTAACTTTATCCTCCTTCCTCACAAAGTAGATTCCAGTGTTCTGTCTGCAGAACTGATTTTGCTTTCTGCTTTAAGAAAATTTGGCCTATAAAACTAATTCTAAGATTTCAGGTTTTGTCCTGAAAATAAAACTTAAACATGCATGTGAATAATCTTTGGTCCATTTCAATTAGGTCAGATCTCTTGCACTCTGTTTGATAAATTAAACTGAGGTGGCTCTAAATAGAGAAGGCATGAGCCCTTTATATGCACCTGCCAGCTTTGAGGCAATTATTCTTTATATGTACCTGTCACTTTTGGAAGACTGTATGAGCGGTGATGTACAGAAGACACAAGAGCCACTTTGATAAACAGAAAGGATCATTTTAGGGTTTTAGGAAGTAGTAAATAAAGCAATCCGTTTCAGCCTGCTGTAAGCAGACCTGGGAAAAATCAAACAAACAAAAAACCCTGGAATTCTTATCCAGAAGTGTCCCTCCCAGTTTCTCCATGTAAAATCTTATAAAGGTATGTTTTAATATTATATTTCTCCATCATAGTCCATTACACTCAATCCAGGCAACCTACCAGTCAATGGAGCTGACATCATTTTGCTTATAGTATTTAGAGAAATTAAACTGTCAGTCTTCATTTCTCCTGATGTCTGTACCACCATGTCCCATTTTTGTTTAACAAGCTTATTTGAATTTAAAATCATCCTGGTAGCATCAGAGTCCTTTCTTTCAGATTTCTAACTTCTGATAAGACTCCAGATACTGGAATCCAAATCATCGATACAAATAGAGTTTGACCACATCAGAAGGAGATGGAAGCAGTTTTATTCCTGTCTGCCTTGAAATTCTCTAATTAGGAAGCTCAGAATTATTTCAGGTCTAGAGCTGACCTCATTTTTGCTGAGGTAGGAGGAGAGAGGCCTATGAACTATGTCCCAGGATTATAGCAAACAAGTGAGGAAAAATCCTCTCGTCTATGAAACTGTCAGTACAATGACTGCCCCAGCCTGGTAATCACCCCAAACCTGCACTACTTAGGACATACTTGAAAGTGGCATTGCGTTACCTTTCTTGTCATTTCAGAAGCCTGAGCTCCATTGAATGGAGACTTTGGAGATTCAGGACCTCACACAACTATGTAATCAATGAAACTCCCCCTGCACCACCCCCCAAAAAAACCCAAGAAGGACAATAGAGAAACAGTGGGCACTGATGTCCACTGTCCTTCTTGATGCACTACATGTCTAGCTCTAGGTTAAATCCCTTTATGGGTGAGCTTGACTTTGAGGGCCACTCATGCACATTTCTAGATTCTATCATACGTTTGCTGTCCTTTCACTCAGCCTCTCAGCACTCTTCCATTGCTTTTTATCACTCCAAGCTCCCAGCCTATATTTAGATCTTACCCTACTTTGTCCTGCTTGTTAAGCCATGACTCCTCCTTTCCTTATCAAGAACAGTGACATTTCTATTTGCTCCGTGCCTTCAGGAAGGGCAAAAGCCAGCAGTCATTCAACAACCCACAGAGAGCAGTTTAATCAGCTAACAGGTAAATCAGCAGTTCTCAAAGTGCGTTCTGAACCAGTAGCATTAGCATCACTGGGAAACTTTGCTAGGGACACAACTTGTCAAGCAACACACCAGATTTACAGAGTTCAGCGTGGAAGGAAATCTTTGCAATTCATGTTTAAGGAGCTCTCTGTATGATTCAAAGGCAACATAAAGTATTTGAACTGCTAAGTGAAAAGAACTCAATCTGATTAAACTTATTCACCTAAAAATATTAATGACTGCTAGATTTCTATTTAATATTATTTATTTTAATAGAGCACATTTTAACCTAAAACAAAACACTCTGGAGAAATGGCTATCTTTGTTTGTGTGTTCCAAATGCTCAGTCTCTTCAGCAGGCTTCCAATTTGGGGAACAAACTTCTGTTTGTTTTCCACAGGTACATGAAGGGTGTGAAGCCAGGAGGGAGATATCAGATCCCAATTTATTGGTGTAAATTGTCACAAAGCCTGAGTATCATCTCTAATTTGGTTCCATGCAGGAAGTATATACAGATGCTCAATTACAATAAATGATTAACCACCAGGAAGGCTCACTACAGTCACTGTGGATAGAAGGAGCATTAACCAGTGTTGCTATAAGTGACTTGGGGGATTTTCTAGTTCTACCATTCCATGGACCATTAGTTACCTCCCAAACCATTTCAAGTAAGCACTCAACATATATACAGTATCATGTGTAAAATGGATAGCTTGTGAGAAGTTGCTGTATAACACAGGGAGCCCAGACTTGTGATCTGTGATGGCCAGGTGGGTAGGGTGGGAACAGGGGAGGGAGGCTCAAGAGGGAGGGAATACAAGTATTGTTATGACTGACTCACATTGTTGTACAGCAGAAACAAAGACAGCATTGTAAATTTCAAAAAAGCAAACAAAGAGTAATTTAAAACAGTATCAGATATTCTAATATACTTTCAGAATAATCATGTAACCTCACTGACAAGCCTAGTAGATGCTGTCTGGATAAAAATAATGTGAAATACCAAAGGAGCTAGAACTGAACCATGAACAGGCAAGAGACTATTCCATCTTCCTTACTTCAGGAAATTGAGAAAATGACTATACTGTTGACCTTCTCATTTAATAAAGGTTATTTACACACAGTTTTACAGTAGTTCAGCTTTGGCCCAACCGATAATATTTTTAATATACTTATTTATGAATGACCTGCTTTCACTACTTTAGCTCTAGCTTGGTTTGAATATAATCTGATTTTTTTTTTTTTAAAAAAGGTCTAATCTGCCTTCCTTTTGAATCTGTAGGGTAAGGGTAACCCTAGTTGCTAAACTAAATCATATTCAGAGGCAATCTTTCATAAATTCTAGGTTATCCAAAAAACATATTAAAATTAAAAGTACAATAGCAGAAATGCAGGCTGGAATGATGTATTTTTATTTGATGTCAATTTCATTTGATTATTCTTACAATATTATTACTAAGATCAAAATTGTTTCATTTTGCTACTACAGAATGATTCACCCAAGGAAATGTGGCTTGAAATCAAGAATATCAAATATTATTTTCTTGAGAAGACAATTCAGAGGCTCAATGTATTATTCAAAGCCCAGACACTTAGAAATGGGGAAAAAGATGTTATGCAAAGAGCAGTGAAATTGACCTAAGCAATGGCATTAAAATATTGCATTGGAGAAGGCAATGGCACCCCACTCCAGTACTCTTGCCTGGAAAATCCCACGGATGGAGGAGCCCGGTGGGCTGCAGTCCATGGGGTTGCTAAGAGTCGGACTTGACTGAGCGACTTCACTTTCACTTTTCACTTTCATGCATTGGAGAAGGAAATGGTAACCCACTCCAGTGTTCTTGCCTGGAGAATCCCAGGGACGGGGGAGCCTGGTGGGCTGCCGTCCATGGGCTTGCACAGAGTTGGACATGACTGAAGCAAATTAGCAACTTAGCAACTTAGCAAGAGAGATCATACTTCTTTCACCACAAATTTACGTGAAAGGCACTATGATGCAAACTATTGAATGTTGCCATGCCTTCATACAAGTTGTTTCTTTTGCAGGAAAAGCATTCTTCCCTTTTCTATAACATCCACTATATTATTTCTTTTCCTTTAATTCTTCATTCAGGCAGTAAATCTTTTCTGGCTTTTTTTTTTTAGTTAGACTTGATTGTATAAAATATTTTCAATAATAATGATAACTTCTAATATTTATATCATGTGTATAAAATGTTATGGTGGCAATAGTTTTCACTAATCACATTCTTGAGATTTTTTGTCTACATGCCTGCTGGCCCTATGAGATATGTGTCTTAAAAACATAGCGTTTGCCTTGCCCAATTTTGATTTCATGCCATCCATATCACCCATCATACATTTACTCCTAGACATTTAGTAAAATGGTTGAATAATGGCCTTCCCCTCAGTAGCATGAGATAATGGTGACTATGCCCTCTATTTCACAGAATATTAGATCAGTGAAGTAACTAATGGATAATAAAAATACAAATAATACTTTTAACATATCATGTATATGTCAGAAGTTATTCTAATCTCCCAAATAGACAAAGAGACTTTTTGTGAGAAATTATACAACCGCTCATCAACAATAGGAATAGGAATCTAGCATAACCTCAAGCTACTCATTGGGAGATTAAAACAAACATCATAAAATAAATCAAAAGGAAAAGGTGAAAACATGCTATCCATATTTATTGGTTTATTTTTGTTGTTTTCAAGTAAGATATTGAGTATGCTGCTGCTGCTGCTGCTAAGTTGCTTCAGTCGTGTCCGACTCTGTGCAACCCCATAGATGGAAGCCCACCAGGCTCCCCCGTCCCTGGGATTTTCCAGGCAAGAGTACTGGAGTGGGTTGCCATTGCCTTCTCCCATTACTGATAGCTACATGTTTGCAAATACAACTCATTTCCACAGCTTCAATTCTGTATTTATTGTGGGTGTATTTTGTGGATACGGGGACAACATAAAAACTAGAGATTACTTTCTTTGGAAGGCTTGAGGAGGGGTAAAAGGCCCTACAACAAGAGTGGCTAAGCCATCCATACAGTGAAGTGAAGTGAAGTGAAGTCGCTCAGTCATGTCCAACTCTTTGTGACCCCATGGACTGTAGCCTACCAGGTTCCACCATCCATGGGATTTTCCAGTCAAGAACACTGGAGTGGGTTGCTATTTCCTTGCCATTAAACTTCTGCTGGGGTCAGGATATGGAAGCAGAAATGTAAAACAATGTCAATTGAAAATATTCATGTTCATTCTTCTCTCCTCTTAGTCTAGACAATATAATAGGCGCTATGAAACTCCTCTCATCTAGCACAGAGCCAAACACATGATGGGTAACTCACAAACATCTGTTTAATAATAATAACTGAATGTTCTTACTAGTGACATAATCAAATAGAAATGTACCTTGGGACAACAGGAGTGTACTTCAAGGGTGAATAAACAAAGTCTAAAATCTGAGACAGGGAAACATTATCCTAGAGATCAATATTCTTATGAAAGGACATTCCAGAAAATGTGTTTAGACTGCAGGGTCCAAGAGCGGGGCAGATGTGTGGTCAGCACCCTCCCAAAGCCACAGCAGCGAAAGAGCCCTAGAGATACATGGAGATCCAGGTCAGGTCCTGCTATTGGCAGGACCTCAGTGGCATAGCGTGGCGAAGGCATTTTGGTTTTCTGGGCCCCTCTTTTCCTGATCTAAAAATTGGTTAGGAGGCTGGCGGGTCACTCTGTGCTTTTAGAGCAATTCCTCTCAGATAAGCCTAATGCCAAAAACCAGTGAAAGTCTTAACCAGGCACAGCCTATAGATTCTACAATGATCAATGTGCTTGTACGAAATCACAAATTTTAAGTTTTTGAAATTTAAGCACATTCCTCACTTTAATTCAAAATCTACCCATGTTTGTTCCAATGTAAAATACAATTTTATGTATAAAATCATCTAAGTGAAGATAAATCATCTTGAGAGCTGAGGCAGTTTTAGTCTTTGATTTCTAGTAGTCCCTAGCATACCACCTCATGCCCTCACGGGGACTGCATTTCAGTTGTGAAAGCACGAAGATAAATGATGTTTAGTTTCTCTTTTACATTAAAAATCGAACAGTAAAATAATTTAAAAGATTACTCTCCATCTTTTCCCCCATACTTGACCCAATTTAGTTTTTTTTCTACTCTATGGTATTTGAAGCTAAAATTATCCTTTGATTAGTAAATTTAGGGACCATTAAATCTAGGAGAACCATTAGTAAATCTTTAAATTACTTAAGCATCTTTTATTGATTGATAGGAATCATTGGTTCTATACCTTCTCAACAAACTAAATCAAGATATATATTAAATATCTAGTAAAAAATTTCTCCCTTGTTGAATAGCTTGTTATAAATGTCATAATATTTTGTTTGTGTTTATGTCAGTTAGCTCACTTGCTTCTTGATTAGACATGGTTGAAATTCCTACAGATAGCATATTTGTTTCCTTAATTTTGTTGTTGTTATTTTAGCAGTTTTCTCTTCAGGGTTATAATTTTTAGACCTGCTTCATTTGGGGCAAACTGCTGTATTTTGTGTTTAAGAAAAATGCCTGGGATGCTGAGGGTTAATAGATACTGAGAAATTCCAAGATTATTTGGCAAGAGCATGTTCTGTCTCTGATTTTCCTGGGGACAATGAACCAGATTTTCCCCACAGTGTTCTTTCAAATTGAGTAAAGTCTGCTTAAATGCTAGGAGCACAAAAGAGAGACCCTATTAGCAGCAGTCCTTGGGAGGATGCTTGTGTTATGCCAGCAAAGGATTAGGATTAGTAGTGTCTTTAAAACAGAAAGGTATATTTAACCTTTGGGATAGGAATCCAGGGGCTATCTCCTTAAATTTATTAGCACCAAGGACACATGTCCAACTGTGAAGAACTCTTCCAAGATATGTTTCTCAGTTACCACATGTGACAATATATATCACAAGAAGAACTTTTTAGCATTCATAATAATCAAATAATCAATTGTTTCAATGAAACAATTCAATACAAATAATCTGAATGGGGAAAATGTATCATTACCTTTACAACAAAATATATATATTTTTTATTTTTAACATTCCATATCATAATCCACATTGAAATGCATATCCAAAGCTAATTTGAATCAAATGTAACTATAATATCATAGGTTGTTACTGATCCAGTATCTTCAACTACTTAGGTAGAACCTCTCTTGCTAGACTGAAACATTTTTTGGTTTCAGTATATTGTATAATTTAAAAAGTACACTATATGCATTCTGAGCCACCTGAAACAAGTGAAAATAAGAGATTTACGTTACTTATTCCAGGTGCTCAGGCTTCAAACACTCATTAAATGTAACTGGGGAAACAGTTTGGGAACTTTACCTTTTGCAAGGTAGAGGTTTTAATTTTATCCATGGCTGTAATTCAGAACTAAGGGCTTTATAATAAAGTTATCAAAATGGGTGGGTTATGTCTACTGGCAAGGTATATTAAAGAATAATTCATAGCAAGTACTTCAATAGTTTGTTAATTAAATTAACAATTAATAGTGATTTAAGAGGTTAAAAAAGGAGAGGAACCAAGAACCTGGAGAGAAATTATTCCACTTTCATTGAGAAAGAAATCAGAAGACAGGTCTCCAGTTTTCTAGGGTAGTTGTTCTTTAAATGCTGTGAAATAATTCTTAGGCAATTTTTTTTTCTATTTTATAAATGATATTTTCTATCTGTTTATGTATAAATACAGATACTATTTATATATAAAGTATGTTTACAAAAGTATACACACATGTCCAAAATGAAAATTAAATGAAACTGAACATACCACGTAATCAGCATTCAGACTGATTAATAAAACATTATTAGCATCCCTGAAACTTTCCTTTTTTTTCCAGTCACCATTCCCAGAAAGGCATTATGCATGACATTATAGATTAACTATATAATTTTTTTCCTTAATGTAAATGGGTTGCTATAGTATGCCTTCTATTCTGTCTGGCTTCTTTCACTTAACACTGTCGATGAGATCCTGCTCTCTTTTTGCATGCTGTTCTAGACAGTTCATCCTCAGTGCTATAGAGTTTTCCACTGAAAGACTATGCCACAGTTATTTACACATCTTAGCTTTCATGGATTTTTTTAGTAGCTTGCTTAGGTTAATTTTAAATGTTGGCATAGACTCCTTATAATTATGTTATAAATCTATGTTATTTAAGATACAAAATCATAAGTGGTATACTAAAATAGGCCTTGAAAAAAAAAAAAACCTGTAGGGAAGTTGTCAAATACTACTATTAACCTGATTTCTCTTAGTTATTTTACTATATTTTTATTCAATTTGTACTTAATTTTTTTCTAAATTGATATTTTATTTCAGTATTGGTGGGAATTAGCATAAATGCTTTGAGACCCACTAAATATATTTAGTCAAAAATTACTATTACCTACTAATTATTGAAACTGTACTAAGCTAAGCATAAAGCATAGAACAGAACCATTCTTCCCTGAATGACATCCACCAAGGTGCAAACAAATGACTATTTGCTTACCTGCTGCTGCTAAGTAGCCTCAGTTGTGTTAGACTCTGTGTGACCCCATAGTTGGCAGCCCCCATCCCTGGGATTCTCCAGGCAAGAATGCTGGAGTGGGTTGCCATTTCCTTCTCCAATGCATGAAAGTGAAAAGTGAAAGTAAAATCGCTCAGTCGTGTCCGACCCTCAGCAACCCCATGGACTGCAGCCTTCCAGGCTTCTCTGTCCATGAGATTTTCCAGGCAAGAGTACTGGAGTGGGGTGCCATTGCCTTCTCCATTTTCTTACCTAGGTATGTGAAATTTACTGATTTGATCAATCGGAGTTTCACCTTGGGGATAAGGAGGTGATCACTGATTCTCAAGTCCTCCAGCAGAATTTATTACAAACACAAACCTATAGGTTGAGAGACACGTGTTCTCATACTGACATGTTTTCATGTCAAAGGTACAGTCCTTATAACATATTGGACAAAAGGAGAAACACTCAATGGAAGCATATCAAACTCAAAGTTCCTATTTAAATATTTGCAGGATTATTTGGTTCCTGCCCCTGATCACATGATAAAGAATTTGCCTGCCAATGCAGGAGACATTAGAAATGGGGGTCTGATTCCTGGGTTGGGAAGATCCCCTGGAGGAGGGCATGGCAATCCACTCCAGTATTCTTGCCTCGAGAATCCCATGGACAGAAGAGCCTGGAGGGCTATAGTCTGTAGGGGAGCATAGAGTCGGACATGACTGAAGTGACTTAGCACACATGCATGACAATGACCATGTAGAAGGGTTGCAAATTTTTTTTGTCTTAATTCTCCAAACCCCCTCATTTTTGATGAGCTGGAAGGACAGAGTTCTCAGTCTTCTTTTACGAAGAATGCTTTATATATATGTGTGTGTGTATGTGTGTGTGTGTGTGTGTGTGTGTGTGTGTATATACATAAAACTTACATTGGATCTACCTTCTCATCATTCCCAAATTGTTTTTATTAAGTTTACCTGAGACCCTAGTTGGAAGAAATGGATTGTGATTCATCCTACAACACACAATGTTTCTGTGTGGCCTCCTTATCCATTTCCCTCACTGGTAAATATCCACCATCTGCAGAGGAAAGTTCCTGGAATACTGACAGCTTTCAAGCTCTGTGTGTTTCTGCTTCCCTGGATAAGAATTTCATGCAGTGAAATGAGAGTTTGCTCAGCAATGTGCAAAGCAGACCAGAACTAGAGGACATTTAACACACTCAAGGACAACCCTCAACCCCAGTTCCCAGCTATCCCAACAGGATGGAACTCCAGCTGCCAACAGTGGTGACTCACTCTTCAATCAACATAATTTGCTGGCTTTACCCCCACCCCTCCTTCATCTACTCCCCCATTGATACTCTGCTCCATGAGATCATTACCTCCTAAATAATTCATTTTAAGTCCTTTTTTTTTTTTTTTGGTCAGGGTTTGTTTTGGAAGAAACTGAACCCAGGCATCCCCTCTCTTAAAAACTTTAAGAAGTTAAAGTTATAGTTCCTCTTAAAGGAACTATAACTCCTTTATAGTCATATTACATACATCAACTCTACTTTAAAACTCCAGTTCACAGAGCTGTTACATTAATAGGTAGTTTTCAAGAAACAGGTGTTTTCACTCAAGCATTTACTAGATATTTAAGTGAATTGGTCTGCTCCCAGAAGAGGCAGACATTATTAAAAAGCACTTAAATTTATTTGATCAAAGATTTCCATTTGTTATATATTCATCTACCAGGTTGTTATTTGTTCTTAGATTGAAAACTTAGTAAATGGTTATGAACTTCAGAACTCAAATATCTTAAAAAATCCGAGCACTTAGTGGAAAAAAAATATCAATGAGATGAAGACAACTGCAAATAGGCAAGTGCAAGTATTCTGTAGATAAACTGGGTTCTACTCTTGCTGTTCTGTGTCCAGTCCTATTGACCATCCTTGATCCTCACTTGCAGGGAGCTCTTCCCCAATCCATTGTAGTCCTTAGTCTTCTCAATTATAAAGTAAATGTATTGAGCCAGAGGGCTTCCCAGGTGGCACCGGTGGTAAAGAAGCCACCTGTCAATGCAGGAAACAAAAGAGAAGCACGTTCAGTCCCTGGGTCAGGAAGATCCCCCTGGAGGAGGGCACTGCAACCCACTCCAGTATTCTTGCCTAGAGAATCCCAAGGGCAGAGGAGCCTGGCAGACTCCGGTCCATACGGTCACAAAGAGTCGAACAGAGTTCAACAGACTTAGCACGCATGCATGCACACTTAATCAGAATAAAATAGGTTTCATTATATAACTGTTATGGATTGATATAGTATTTTCCTGTGGAGATTGAGTCCACCAAAAGGTTCCTTCGTTCAGAGTTGATCAAATAAACTACTTTCTGTTGCACAAAATAGAAAAATCAACCAAATGATTATAAGTTTAGAAAGCTTACACTGGCTAAAGGAATGACTTAAAATGGGGCTTGAAAAATGTCACCGAGACCTGTTTTACTCCATCTCTCTTCTCAACTCTGTTTCTTCCATGTCGGCAGGTATGATACTTGTCCTCAGAGGTGTACAGCTACTCTAAATTCTATAGCTTCACTTCCAGCTTGAAAGAGTGTTTATCTTTTCCTCAGATCAGACAAATGTTCAGGGTTAGCCTTTCATAGGTTGAATTAGATTGAATTCCTACATCTGAAACAATCACTGTAGGTAGGGAGGTAAGCACTCCAATGGTTGAAAAATCAGCATTTGTATATTAGAATCACCTGCAGAGATTTAAAAACTACTTATGCTGGGGGCCAGCTTTAGATTAATTAAGCCTGTACTTCTGTGAGTAAGAATCAGGCATTAGTATATTTTAAAGCTCCCTAGTGATTTCAGGGTTTATCCAGAATAACCACTGCTTTAGACCTGGGCTATAGTGACTCACGTTTATATAGTTCACCTGGGAAATATTTCAAAAGGCAGATTCTGATTTAGTAGATCTGATGCAGGGCCCAAGACCCTTCCTTTCTTCCTCCCTCCCTCCCTTTCTTCCTTCTTTTTTCTCTTTTTGGACATTGGAAGCTTTATTTTTAAACCTCATGCAGACAGAGACAGAGGGATGGATAGCTGAACATTGGGCCAAAGGAGGCTTGTGCATCCTTGAGCTTGGCAGTCCTGCTCCAAGGAACAAACCACTGGGCTGGCCTGGGTATCTGTCTGTTCAGCTGCCCTGCCTGCCTGTCTCAAGGGAAGGCTGGCCACCCTGGGCTTCAGGCTCATGGCACCACTCACAGTGGGAAGACAGTGCTACCAGAGCCTTTGGCAAGTGAGGGTTTACATTTCTGTAGGTCGTTTTGGAGTTTAAATTGTAGTTTTCTAGATATTAAAAACAGATTTATTAAATCCCTGGTGAGATCACTGGGTTAATTAAAGGACATATGAAACAATTCCCATTTTGAATCCCTTTTAATATCTGACAGATGCCACCAAGAATAAGTGTTAAGACACAAAAATATCACATATGTATATGTATGTATCTGTGTATATATATATGTGTGTGTATATATATATATATATATGTAAAACAGCAACAGAAATAAACCACTTTCTTAAAGCAAATGTAATGTGCAGAGGATACTATATAGTTTAACTTAAATGCATTTTTAATCCTGGCACCACTTCTCACTCTTCTCAAGGAAAAAAAAATCTTAAATATTTTAAATAAAATTCACAGGGTGATATTTACTGCTTAGAAATTTAAAAGGCTGGAACATTCCAGCACTTTACCAAGCATGCCTGGTGTGGTCCTGAATATCCTTCCTTGAAGTCTTCTCACCGTTAATCAGTTCATTTGGTTACAAAAGGAACTCAGATTTTGCAGAAGACCAATAAGAAAAGTCATAAAATTCTTTGTTGGTACTAGTTACCAAAGTTGCCATGGACCACTGGTAAAAATGCTTCAATGCCCCTGCAGAGGGAGTACAAAACCGAAGTGGTCAAATCAAAGGAGCAGTCACAGTGCCCCAAACACACAAAAGCTGTAAATGTAAATTGAATATACACTGAAGTGGGGCAGAGGAATTTTAGGAGCTTCCTCAGGGTCAGAGAGCATCTTTCAGGGAGAGTCCCGGGGCCTCAGGTGGAGGCTTGGGGAGGACCCGGGCAAAAAGGGAGTCGCTGGCTCAGGCCAACTTCTCAGTAAATGGTACTCATTCCTCAAGGAAGGTGCCAGCCAGGTCTTGGTGGGTTCACTGAGGACCCGGCCACGGGGTCAGCTGCCTCAGGCACCTGGGGAGCCAGGCCACAAGCAAAAGCATGTAACCCGAGCCTGGACACCACCTGGGGCCAGTGCTGGGCAGGGAGCACCTGCAGCCTGAGGGCCGCACTTTGTTATGCGCTTCCTTGGCCACTTACCAAGCGTCCATGTCTGCTGTGCACCAGCGTGGACGACCCCAAGCACAGGGATGCACAAGGCGGTCCCTGCAGTCCAGGCTGCGAGTCCACGTGGAGAGGCAACAAGGGAGGTCCAGGTGAGTGGTGAGCGGCTGGGCCAGACCATGCTGAGCCCAGCGCACTGGCCTGGGGCTCCTGGTCCGGGGGAGGTTGAGGTCAGGGAAGGGGCCGCTCACCTGAGTGACAGCCAGTCTCCTTGTCCCCAGTCAGCCCATACTTGTGGCCACGGGACTATCTTCCACTAAAGGGGCTTCCGAGGTGGCCAGGAAGACTCACATCATGGTGACCACCCTGAAGACCCTCAGACGCCTGGAATGGCAGGTTGGGTCCATTGGCCAGAGTCAGGTTAGAACTTTGAAAACCAGAAGTGTTTTGCGAATGCTTTACCCTTTGTTTTGCAGCTGAGGCCCCGTGACACCACAAGTTAAGACACTTCTTTTCCTTTCTTCTTCTGTCTGTAAGTATATTTCTGTTTTGTAAATAAATTCATTTGTATCATGTTTTATATTCCACATATAAATGATTCATTTGGTGTTTATCTTTGGCTTACTTCACTTACTATGATAATCTCTAGGTCCATCCATGTTACTGCAAAAGTTATTATTTCACTGTTTCTTTATAGCTGAGTAATTTTCCACTACACGTATATATGCTACTAAATTTCTAATAGGTTTCCAAGTGATACTCATGATATGGCTCATTGCCATGTTTCAAGAAGTAGGTTATATACTAATAATATCTATTCCTAAAGCTTTGAGTTAGGTCCCTTCTAAAGAAGGTATGATTCAACAAGGGAAAGTTTAGCTACTTCTGAAGGAATTTTCTGATAAGACTATAGTTTATAGAACCAGTTTTTGTTATTATGTATAACAACTGATATGCATCTTAATAACATAGCTGTGTATTTAAAATTCTGTACTCTGAAAAAAAACCAAATTCTGTACTCTGGTGAATGAGGAGTATCATTTGAATAGAAATTGTCTGTTCAAACCAGGGTCTAGCAGTTTGCCAGTAATCAACAGCCAGGAAGTGTTAATTTTACTTTAATCTTTTGTTTCCTTGTGAGATAATAAAATTAGGCATGATTCTTAAAATATAAATTACAAAACGTTCTGTTTAAAATATCTAGACACTAGTGATTTATGATAAAAGGTTAGTTTCAGTGGATAAAAAATTGTGTAAAATAAGTTTGCAAAATATACTTTTATAGGTAAAGATTATCTGTTAGTAAAAGAGCAGTTATCTATTCAGTTCAGTTCAGTTCAGTCGCTCAGTCTTGTCCAACTCTTTGTGACCCCATGGACTGCAGCATGCGAGGCCTCCCTGTCCATCGCCAAATACCGGAGTTTACCCAAACTCATGTCCTTGGAAATTTGCTGAAGTCATGGGACATTTTTTCTTGGTAAAAACATTACTCAGTGTGCTTAAACTCTGTGTGTGTGTGTGTGTGTGTGTGTGTGTGCCTGTGTGATGTTAAGTCATTTTGCTATTTTAGAGACATAAACAACAGTGGAAGAAAGGAATGATGAGAACAAGACACCGATCCACTCGAGAGGGTCAGACAGAGCACAGGTTCTCTGTGGGTCAAGGCTGACCCAGGAGCCTTGATTAACCTTTTTTTCTGTGAGGAGAGAGTGTAAGGACAACCTGAGTAGAGGTGAATCTTCCACCAGGGTGTGGGGGGAGGGGCAAGATATCTTGTCCTGTTTCACTTGGGACCTGGTGAAAAAGGCCAGAGGACCCATAACACTCCTGATGAAGAGTACCCCAAGCTGGCTCTGTGGGTGCCTGGAGTAAAGCCATATTCTAGAGAGGAAACTATGGTACCGGCTGGTTACAAGGATGGTCCTAGGTGTTCAAGAACAACCTGTATTAGAGCCCTCTGGTTCAGTTCAGTTCAGTCACTCAGTCGTGTCTGACTCTTTGTGACCCAATGGACCACAGCACGCCAGGCCTCCCTGTCCATAACCAACTCCCGAAGTTTACCCAAACTCATGTCCATTGAGTCGGTGATGCCATCCAACCATCTCATCCTCTGCCATCTCCTCCTCCGGCCTTCAATTTTCCCAGCATCAGGGTATTTTCAATGAGTCAGCTCTTCGCATCAGGTGGCCAAAGTATTGGAGTTTCAGCTTCAACATCAGTCCTTCCAATGAACACCCAGGACTGATCTCCTTTAGGATGGACTGGTTGGATTTCCTTCCAGTCCAAGGGACTCGCAAAAGTCTTCTCCAACACTGCAGTTCAAAGGCATCTATTTTTCGGCACTCAACTTTCTTTATAGTCCAATTCTCACATCCATACATGACTACTGGAAAAGTCACAGTCTTGACTCGATGGAACTTTGTTGACAAAGTTATGTCTCTGCTTTTTAATATGCTGTCTAGGTTGGTCATAACTTTCCTTCCAAGGAGTAAGCGCCTTTTAATTTCATGGCTGCAGTCACCATCAGCAGTGATTTTTCAGCCCAGAAAAATAAAGTCAGCCACTGTTTCCACTATTTCCCCATCTATTCGCCATGAAGTGATGGGACTAGATGCCATGATCTTAGTTTTCTAAATGTTGAGCTTTAAGCCAACTTTTTCACTCTCCTCTTTCACTTTCATCAAGAAGCTCTTTAGTTCTTTACTTGCTGCCATAAGGGTTCTGTCATCTGCATATCTGAGGTTATTGATATTTTTCCCAGCAATCTTGATTCCAGCTTGTGCTTCATCTAGCCCAGCATTTCTCATGATGTACTCTGCATGTAAGTTAAATAAGCAGGGTGAAAATATACAGCGTTGATGTACTCCTTTTTCTATTTGGAACCTGTCTGTTGTTCCATGTCCAGTTCTAACTGATGCTTCCTGACCTACATACAGATTTCTCAAGAGGCAGGGCAGATGGTCTGGTGTCCCCATATCTTGAAGTATTTTCCACAGTTTATTGTGATCCACACAGTCAAAGGCTTTGGCATAGTCAATAAAGCAGAAATAGATGTTTTTCTGGAACTCTCTCTGGTTAGCAAGCACTGGTTTCCTCCAGCCCAGTTATCCCTGTAGGAACTTGAAGAGCATCCATGGCAGCCAGACTTCAAAATAAGAAATTAAGTGATAAACATAGATGTCAACTATTTTAAGCTGAACAAATTTGCCTCTTTCTTCATCTCTATATCTCCACTTCATCATCTATGTGGGCATGAGATATGTGGGCTTATAGGGCCAGATGGTGCAGCAGCTAAACAGCCAGAGAATGAGGAGAAAACCAAAGTTAACTAGAGAGTCATGTCTTATATTCTTTCAAGAAGTTACATCCCCACCATGTTATCAGATGATGAAATGTTGTCTTTCTTCCAAGTGACTTTTTGAGAGCTTTCTCTTTCCCTTAAATTCCCAGGTTGTAAATATTAGCCTCAGAATGAATCCCTAAGATTTCCATTTCTCTTGAAATAGTGGCTTTTATAGTCAATGGATCTGTTCCCTTTTCCTTCTGTCTCCTCCCAAAAGTATCCCAAGGTTCACAAAATTTTAAATGAAGATATTAACCCTATGCTGTTGCCTTGGCCTCATTCCCAAGTACTATATTATATTAAAGTGGCATGAAACAATAAGATTAAAAACCTGAGGCTCTGACTGTGTAGCAGAGATCCATGCTTAACTCAGTATCTCAGAAGTTATAAAGTTGAGAGCGCTTTTGAAGAGCCTACTGAGAACCCAACAGGGATAACCTTAGGTCATCCTTAGTCACACTTGATGGCTCGGTATGTTTTGGATCATAGTAAATAAATCCCTGCTCAGTCCTGAGTAATAAATACTTTATATCTAAAACAAAGTCAAGTGGACCTTAGGAAGCATCACTATGAACAAAGCTAGTGGAGGTGATGTAATTCCAGAGCTATTTCAAATCCTAAAAGATGATGCTGTGAAAGTGCTGCACTCAATATGTCAGCAAATTTGGAAAACTCAGCAGTGACCACAGGACTGGAAAAGGTCAATTTTCCTTCCAATCCTAAAGAAAGGCAATGCCAAAGAATGCTCAGACTACCATACAATTGCACTCAACTCACACGCTAGTAAAGTAATGCTCAAAATTCTCCAAGCCAGGCTTCAGCAATATGTGAACCATGGATTGATTTCCAAATGTTCAAGCTGGTTTTAGAAAAGGCAGCAGAATCAGATATTAAATTTCCAAAATCCACTGTATCTACAAAAAAGCAAGAGAGTTCCACAATAACATATATTTTTGCTTTATTGACTATGCCAAAGCCTTTGAGTATGTGGATCACAATAAACTGTGGAAAATTCTGAAAGAGATGGGAATACCAGGCCACTTGACCCATTTCTTGAGAAACCTGTATGCAGTTCAGGAAGCATCAGTTAGAACTGGAGATGGAACAGCAGACTGGTTCCAAATAGGAAAAAGAGTATGTCAACGCTGTATATTGCCACACTGCTTATTTAACTTATATGTAGAGTACATCATGAGAAACACTGGGCTGGAAAAAGCACAAGCTGGAATCAAGATTGCTGGGAAAAATATCAATAACCTCAGATATGCAGATGACACCACCCTTATGGCAGAAAGTGAAGAGGAACTAAAGAGCCTCTTGATGAAAGTGAAAGAGGAGAGTGAAAAAGTTGGCTTAAAGCTCAACATTTAGAAAACTAAGATTATGGCATCCAGTCTCATCACTTCATGGCAAATAGATGGGGAAATAGTGGAAACAGTGGCTGACTTTGTTTTTCTGGGCTCCAAAAATCACTGCTGATGGTGACTGCAGCCATGAAATTAAAAGGCGCTTACTCCTTGGAAGGAAAGTTATGACCAACCTAGACAGCATATTAAAAAGCAGAGACATTACTTTGCTGACAAAGGTCCATCGAGTCAAGGCTATGGTTTTTCCAGTGGTCATGTATGGATGTGAGAGTTGGACTATAGAGACAGCTGAGCGCCAAACAATTGATGCTTTTGAACTGTGGTGTTGGAGAAGACTCTTGAGAGTCGCTTGGACTAGAAGGAGATCCAACCAGTCCATCCTAAAGGAGATCAGTCCTGGGTGTTCATTGGAAGGACTGATGTTGAAGCTGAAACTCCTATACTTTGGCCACCTGATGCGAAGAGCTGACTCATTTAAGAAGACCCTGATGTTGGGAGGGATTGGGGTCAGGAGGAGAAGGAGATGGCAGAGAATGAGATGGTTGGATGACATCACCAACTCAATGGACTTGAGTTTGGGTGGACTCCAGGAGTTGGTGATGGAGAGGGAGGCCTGGCATTCTGTGTTTCATGGGGTTGCAAAGAGTCGGACAAGACTAAGCGACTGAACTGACTGACTGAAACTGCATTCCTGCCCGAGTTCCATGAAATCTCCTACCTCCAGCTGCTCTAATCATATAATTCTCTGACATTCTTTCTTCTTATTTCCCTGCTCTGCCTTAAAGTATTTGACAGGAATGCATGATTAGTAGCCATTTGTGCTGTTAAGGAAACTGAGAGTCAGAGAGACTGCTCTTTCTGCATACAGGTTGTTCTCAAAGCATACAGATACAAGGGCTCATTTGAACTCAGGCCTTTTCAACAAACCACAAATAGTACATTAGCTTTTCCATGAGCTAGTATTCCTTCCTGCAGGGATAGTCACTGTCTCAGATTTTGAAATCTTGGAGAGCAGCAGTTGTATCTCATTTGTTCTCAAGTTTTCTGTACCAATTTCAATGTCTGGCCAAAATGGCCCTTCATAAGATGTTTATTGTATTGGGTTGACTGAATGAACTTTTTGACCAATCCAGTGTCAAAGAGCTAGGCAGTAAGTGTGAAGATATTTTGGTTTGGGAGGAAATTTTGACTCCCCCTAATTTGTGCTTAAGTTAGCAACTTCTTCACTATCCTACTCTACCTTCAACAAAGAAACAGAAGTATCCATTTGTGTGGACCGCACAGGCATATGTAAGCACTCCCTGATTAGTGCTTTCAAGGCAAGAGTCTGATAAGAAGATACATGGCCCTTACAATTACTCCTGCCTTCCCATTCTCTCCTACCTGACTGAACCATGACCACAGTGCCTCTATCGCAGTAGTCAATGAATAGGAGAATCTCAGTCACTTCTTTGGCTAGTGGCATTTTTTTTTTTTTTTTTCCTTTAGAAACCCCTGGAACATGGTAATATTAGATACTCAAAAATACTTGAGTCATAAAATCTCAAAAGATGATTAATGGCAAAAGGCAATTAGTCTAATCCCTTTGTGTTATTGATGATTTAAAATAAAAATGAAGAGGAGTTACTTGATCATAGTTATCAAAGCAACAGATTTTTGCTAGCTTGACTGAACTGAGACAGAAAATGACTTGCCCTCCCTACAATCTATTATCCAAATTGAGATTGAATATAACTGCTCTGGAGAATGTCTAGAGCAGTTAAGCATTTGACCCAAAGAAATTCAAATTAAATATGAAAGTGGTGATAGGGCCCTTGAGGAAATACTTCTGCTGGACTTAACACCCCTGACCTGTTAAAGATCAGCTACTCATTGGTTAATGCCCAGGGTCAAGATTATGGATGTCTAACAAGAAGGGCTACAAGGAAATGCTTTCTCATCATGAGCCGAGGTTAATGTGGGTTTTTATTGGAAACTCAGGAGGCTGTAATATCAGGAGTATTAGTCACACAGCCTGGGTTTTGCCACTTTCAAGATTAAATAACACATGGTGACTGAGAGGCTTAATGTCTAAGGTAGGGACTCATATCTTTCAGTTTTCTTTAAAGGTTTATGTGTATTAATAAAAGTGAAGTGAAAGTGAAGTTGCTCAGTCATGTCCAACTCTTTGCAACCCCATGGACTGTAGTCTACCAGGCTCCTCCGTCCATAGCATGCATTTTCCAGGCAAGAGTACTGGAGTGGGTTGCCATTTCCTTCTCCAGGGGATCTTCCTGACCCAGGGATTGAACCCAGTCTTCTGGATTGCAGGCAAATGCTTTACCATCTGAGCCACCAGGGAAGTTCGTATTAATAAAGGATAATACAAATATGTATCCCAATGCAAAGTATATTCAAATGTTGACATAATGGAGAATCACTGGATGATATTTAAGAAATATAAGTTGTTCTACTAACCACGATTTTAAAAATCAGTAAACTATTAACTGTCAAATGATAGTATTTATCATGTTGCATCAAAAATTAAGAATTCTATCATCTTAAACATATACTTAACCAGTCCATTTTAAAGTTGATCAGTCCTGGGTGTTCTTTGGAAGGAATGATGCTAAAGCTGAAACTCCAGTACTTTGGCCACCTTTTGCGAAGAGTTGACTCATTGGAAAAGACCTTGATGCTGGGAGGGATTGGGGGCAGGAGGAGAAGGGGACGACAGAGGATGAGATGGCTGGATGGCATCACTGACTCAATGGACATGAGTTTGAGTGAACTCCAGGAGTTGGTGATGGACAGGGAGGCCTGGCGTGCTGCGATTCATGGGGTCGCAAAGAGTCAGACATGACTGAATGACTGAACTGAACTGAACTGAAACATATACTTGGCAAACATAATTTGTTGCATAGTATTTCCTGAAAAACATAAAAAGTAATTTGTTTTACTGTCTATGCATGTTGCAGGAGGAATGCCATTAGTGTTTCCCAATGATTTCATATGTTTGAATCCTGAGGCAGAGAACTTGAAAGGAAGAGATATTCATTCAGCCTAAGTTTTGACAAGCACTATATTTGAGAAATGGATAATTATTGATCTTATACGACTTGGCCAGCTTCAATGTTAAGGAAGGAAGAAAATAAATCAAGAAAAAACTAGACTGTCATGAGAGCAGATATGGTCCAAGTAGTGTGCTTAATTCTTCACACATATTATCATGTGATCTTCATGATAATTTTGGGAATAGGTATAACCATCTTAATTTTTATAGATGTGGAAATTGAGGCAAAGAGAAGTTAAATGATATAAGTACATGACCTATGACAAAACCTACATTTGATCCCTTGATTTTCTGACACATAAAGCCATATTCTTTCTTTAACCCCTGGTGTCTAAGATTTGCTGACTGTATATACACAAATAAATCAATGACCCATTAATAGGGATGTTAAATAGCTGTCATGTCACAATAGTAGTGAAACTAAAATAATTGGAGCACATTCTTAAGAATGGCCCAGTCATATTTAAGGTGCTAAGCTTCAACTAGCAAAACTGTTGTGAGGAAAATGAAATTTATTGACATGTATGCAATCATAGATTTAGACATTTTTATCTTGAATACTTCTTGAGATCTTTTAATCAAACTATTCCTCTTACAGAGGAGAAATATGATATCCAGGAGGTGGCATGCTTTGCCCAAAGTAAGGAAGTAGGAAACTGAGACCTCAAGATACCTAATTATAATCCTGGTTGTCTTATGACTATTTCACACTTCTTCTATTAACCAGCCAGTATCAGAATATAGAGAATCAATTCCAAGTGACATTTTCTGAACTCCATTACTTTACTCAGGGAAAGAATATCAGGTTGCTAAGAGTCATGTCTCAAAAATGACAGAATGATCTGTGTTCATTTCCA